>NW_014543120.1:517463-518774 GCF_000741045.1 Vigna radiata var. radiata | reverse complement strand
TAGACACTTGAGAGAAACACTGATAGTGTGCATCTGTGAGGTTCTGTCATTTTTGTTTCACCTCTTGAACTGATTGACTGTTTTCCATGCTTGGAATTGCTTGGATGATTTCTCTGAGTATCTGTTTCTCTGATTCTGTGTGGATATTGTCTACTACTATTCCTTGTCCAGATTTCTTGAGGACTGTAATTCTGTTTTTTTTTATCCCTGTTAGTCTTTGTTGTTTTTCAGCTGAGTTTGTGTCAATTCCCTGATGTCCGTTGAACTGTTCCTTGTTTTACGTCTTGATTTTGCCCAAGAGTGCAAAAGACTAAGTGTGGTCTATTTTGATGAGTCAATATTTTATTGATTTCACTTAGCTTATTGTACCAAATTTAATCAGGGAATTGTGCTTAATTGTCTGGTATTTTCCCATTTTTCCTAATTATGCTTAATTTGGTCGGAAATTCTTATTTTAGTTAATTTGAATTTTCTGAGCTAATTATTTGCAATATTATTTTCAGGGAAATTTTGGAAATACAATTTGGGACATTTGGAGTGCTATCAAATAAGTCAAGACTCTTCACATAGACATTTCAAATTTAATTACTTTGAAACTTAGTAGTCTAGATAGTTTTTAATTAAACTTGTAAACATTGGGCCAATTTTTGGATAAATAGTTTGAGCCCAAATAGGAAACATGACATGGCACCTAGGGTTTTGCAAAGTAGGTGGACCCCACCTCATTTAGAAGGACTCATGTTCCTAGGAATAAAGGTCCAACCGTCACTTTGTGATGGGGGTCGCACCCCATGCAAAATTTAATGAGCATAAAGGAATGCAGTATAGACTAGGAAGTGACTCCTATGTCGTCTCTCAAGGACCAAATGTGGTTCGAGAATTAGGTCTCACACGAAGTGGAGGGGGTTGTTGAAAAGTTTGTGAATGCTGATAAACAAGAATTAAAACACTGACGCAAACAAAAATGTAACCATAGATGTAAAAACGGTTTCAAAGACAGAAATGAGACCTTGGTCATTAACTCAATCAATATGCTTCCTATCACAGATCAAAAAAATAAAGTCTACTCAAACCTCTAATCCAACAAAGTTAACCAACTAAGCGAAGGTTAACCCGGTTTTCATAAAAGTGAACTAAGCGGACGAGTGTTAATGTCAAATCTAATTTACACCATGCAGTTACATCAACTAAGAGAAGACTCAACACCAACTGGGCAACTAAGTGTATACCCAATTGCAAGTGCAAATACAGATTTGATATTAACCAAGTCAGAGTGGCAAACTCAATCACAGTCAAGGAATTTCAAGGAAA
>NW_014543120.1:503095-508523 GCF_000741045.1 Vigna radiata var. radiata | reverse complement strand
AATGCAATTTTATTAATGACCAACCCGACTAACCTAACCTAACATGACAGTTAAATTATCACTACCAAAAATACTAGACAACATTAAAATCAAAGAGAATATTAAACGCCTAAAACTGTAACAAAATATCTAAATTAAAGCAATTAAAATGCAACACTTAAGTTAAAATATTAAATGCACAATGCAACACTTAAGTTAAAATATTAAATGCACAATGCAACTTGAATGTAAAATTAAATGCTCAAGTGACAAATTAAAATGCAAAAAGGAAGGCTCTCCAAATTAAATCTTTGAATGTATTGGACTAAAGGACGCGTGCACCTATTTCTCCGAATTAAAATAAAATAGTATTTTTCCATCACAACGAAGAAAAAAAAAATCCTAATCTTACCTTATGAAGCACCATAACAAGCATTGAAAAAGAAAAGAAAATGAATTGAAAATCACCGTGGTGCTTCCAAGTCAGCTGTGTGCTTCCTTAAATGAAACTTCAACAAAAGTTGTATAAACAAATTGAAAGCAGCGTAAAACATACACCATTCCAGACAAAATAAAACGGTCATATCTAGCTCAAAATAAAATAAGCGCTACATGCTCCTCCTAGCCAAGAAAATAAATCACCAGAACTTTCTCCATAAAGAAAAATTAATGCAGCGGTGTGGACCTTGAATAAAGAAAAAAAAAAAAGTAAATGCTTCTAAAATTTAAATCTAAAAGACCGTGTGTGCAACTCCATTTCTCTTAAAGAAAAATAATCCAAGCTAAATCACCAAGTGCTGAAATCAAAGAATTATCCAGTGTTTTCTCCTTTTCTAATTGAATAACCATAACGTTGTGTGCTGGAATAAAAAAAGAGAACTTCATTACAAGCTAAAGCAAAACTAAATCAACACTTCTTCAAGAAAAATATGAATCATTGTCGTGCACCATTCTCGAAATAAAAGGAAAAAAAAAATAAAAGTTCTACTTGATTCAGCACAACAAAAGCATAACAGCGTTTTTATTCTATGTAAGATGAAAAAAATTGCGCTTCTGGAATCAAAATAAAAATTAACAGCTAACAATCAAATGAAAAGAAATGTGCTTCATTCACTCTTTTTAACAAATGCCTATCAAAGGGAATAACATCTTCAAAAGCAAGCCTAGCACCGTTCCAGCAAATTCTGAAAAAATGAGAGTGACGGCTGCTCCCCTTTTGCTAGGGTCGTATGACACTAAAATGGGGTGGGGTCCAGCCATTTAAAAACCCTAGGTCATGTGCCAAGTGTCCTACAATTTTTTGCCCCTTATAAGTTTTTTAACAATGGCCCAATGTGCAAACGTTTCTCCAAAAAGTTTAAACAATTAAAATTACAATACAATTAATTTTAAAATGTCTAATTGGAGAGTCTTGAATTAATTTGTCTCCATCCCAATGCTCCAAANTNTATCTCCAAAATTTTNCCTGCAATTAAAAATGCAAATAATTAGCTCAGAATATTCAAATTAATTAAAATTAGAATTTCCGGTCAAATTAAGCACAATTAACAGAAACGGGAAAATACCGGACAATTAACCACAATTCCCTGATTTATTCTAGCACAATAAACTAAGTGAAATCAATAAAATATCGACTCATCAAAATAGACCACACTTAGTCTTTTGCACTCCTGGGCAAAATCAAGACGCGAATCAGGGAACAATTCAATAGACATAAGGGAATTGACACAGATTCATCACATAGAAAACAAAGACTGACAAGGAAAGAAACAGAATTACAATCCTCAAGAAATCTGGAGAGGGAAAAAGCAGTAGACAATATCCAACACAGACTCAGAGAAAAGAGATACTCATGAAGTCATCAAAGCAATTCAAGACATGGCAAAATGACCAATCAGCTTAAGAGGTGAATCAAAAGCAACAGAACCTCACAGATGCACACTATCTGTGTTTCTCTCAAGTGTCTAAGGTAAACAATGTCAACTCAATACACTCAAGAAAGCAAGCAACAACAGACTTGGCAAGCCTCTAATATCAACACTCAAAACATATGCATGTTCAAATCAAAAGGTCTTTTATGGATGTAATGGGGCCAAGGACAAAGGAGGATAAATATGGATGAGAAGCTACAAACCAAAAGGAATAGAGGAGCAATGGGGAACAAGTGAAAATACAATCAAATCACACCCAAAACCTCTAATTCAATCCTCTTCTTGACTCCATTATTCACAACATTTTTTTTTATTTTTCTCATTTTTCTGTATTTTTTTTTCTTTTTTTTTTTCATCTTGTCTCTTTTCTTTTCTCTCTTTTCAGAAGACAACTCTAAGAGACAAAATACATAACATATTTATAATCAAAACAAGAAGAGGAACCAACTAGCCAATTCTTTGAATCTCCCAAGAGACCACACTTATTCCCAAAACAATTCGAAAGCTCCAAAATTCCCTAAGGTTAAGGTAATCATTGTTTTTCTCTTAGGGCTAGTGTATGAGCTTCAAAACAAAGAAATGGGGAAAGTAAAGGCTCAAAGGGGCTACCAAAGGATCACAACAAGGTAGGCTCATTTAGCTAGAGAGGCTCAAGAACAAAACTGCCTTTATCACTTCCAAACATGCATATCAATCAAGAATCTTCAAAAGGAGTCAAGCCAAGGCATAAGTGCAAGCAATTAAGAGACATGTCACACACAGGAGAAATCATCAAATGGCTCAAATCTCGCACAAGGTAATTCTGTCACAATCAATTCAACCTCTCAAACATCATAATCATATTCCTAAGCAAAGAAAAACATGGATTTCAAATCAATCAGAGTATCAATGAAGTGAAGGAAAAATTGACAACCTAAACAAAGTCCAAAAATCAAGAGAAACATGTAAAACTGTACACAAGACAAAACAAAATCTACCTAGAAAACATAAAACTTAAGACCTAGAAAAGAAGAAAAAAAAATTTAACGCATAAAACTAAAACTAACAAAGAAAAATCAGAATCTCCCCCAATAGACCACACTTAAACTACACAGTGTCCTCAATGTGTCACAAGCATCAGATCAGAAATCATCACAGTATACAGATCATGGACAAGTGCAATACAAGTATGGAAAGGAGGAGAAGGGAAAAAGGAAAACTCCCGTTATCATGGTGGCAGTTGCCAATTTTGGACTTTCAGGGAGATATTCTCCATCACTGGAGTTAGCAAGGAAGTCTTGAGGAGGAAATGCTTCAGTCTCCAAATTTGATCAAGCAGGGAGATGTCCTCCACAACTGGATCTAAGAAGTGATTGTTGATGAGTGGGTTCAGCTGGTGCCTATTAATCTTCAAACTGTCGGCACGTTTGTCTTCCACCATGGGCGTGTGTTGATCAAACTCATGTGTACCTCCTGCAACATGGTTAGTGCAATGTGGTTCTACAAAAATAACATGTAGAGGTATAACACCCAATCTCAGTGTAAGAGGCTGAACCTCAGATATCCCTTCAGAACATGAATCAATCTCAAAAGTAGAAACAATATCAACAATAGGCTCAGATTCATGTTCAATGCATGGAGAATAAACATTCAGACAAGATGGCAAAAGTTGTTTCTCATCATGCAAGGAAGGAGAATTAAAAGCATGCCCATCAACAATATAATCATCAACATACCCATCATCAACATAATTATCAACATCAGACTCCATCATAGGTATGTTTACCTCCACTTCCCTGAAGATTTGTAGAATGGTGGAAGGTGGAGCTGGTCTACCTATCTCAAAAGTGGTGCTTATATCTGCCTGGTCCTCAAAATTTTCTTCAGTCTCCTCAAGTGCAAGTGTAGGGACATAAGAGGGTGGGAAAGTAGGTGACACAATACTAAGCTCATGACTCTGTTCCTCATCTCCTATGTGGATGACACCAACATCATCTAGAAGTTGAACAGCTTGAAATGGTGATTCCTATGAAACATAAGACTGTTCCTCAGTGAGCTGAGTGGCCGTTTCCCCCATCTGGTTGCTCAAACTCTGAATTGACGCTCTGGTCTCTTGCATGAAGTGAATGTTCTGCATGACCATGTGCCTAAGTAACTCCTTTAATGTAGGCTCAGAAGTAGAAAGTTGAGGAGCTATTTGGGTAGGAGCATCATACTGTTGACTTTGGTATTGCTGGACTGATGGAGGCATAGAAGTATTCTAAGATGGTTGATATTGCTGTGGAGCGTCATACCATCCCAAGCTAGGGTCATTCCATCCAGGATCGTTGTTGTAACCATACTGAGCAGGGAAGAATTCATCCAAGAACATATGCTTAAGATCTTCCCAACAAGTGATGGATCCTGGAGGAAGACCATAAAGTCAATCCCTTACTGCTCCTTGTAATGAATGCGGAAATGCCCTTAAAAACATGTGGTCATCAGGGACATGAGGAGGTTTCATTGAAGAGAAAATGGTGTGGAACTCCTCCAAATGTTTATGTGGGCATTCACCTGCAAAACCATGAAACTTGGGCAACAAATGTATCAATCCAGAGGTGAGAACGCAATGAACATCATCCTCATTAAGTGAAGTTGGCTCCCTAGGAGCACTCTCAAGAATAGGAGGATGAGTCATATTGATCTCAACATAAAAGTCAGCAGAATATGCATGAGAAGCAATATCAGAGTTAGATCCGGAAGGAGAATCATAATCATAGACACAGGTAGAAGAAGCAGTATTCACAAAATCAAAATAGGTAGACATGTAGAAAGAAAGGGGGAAATGAAAAATGCAATGAAAATATGAAACTAAAGCTATCTAAATGCAACACACATGACACGACACACAAAACGGAACAACACACTCACAACACAAGACAAAACACAACACATACTAACACAACAAAAGACCTAAAACCGAACCGTTGGTCCCCGGCAACGGCGCCAAAATTTTGATGGGGGTCGCACCCCATGCAAAATTTAATGAGCATAAAAGAATGCAGTATAGACTAGGAAGTGACTCCTAGGTCGTCTCTCAAGGACCAAATGTGGTTCAAGAATTAGGTCTCACACGAAGTGGAGGGGTTGTTGAAAAGTTTGTGAATGCTGATAAACAAGAATCAAAACACTTACGCAAAAAAAAAATGCAACCATAGATGTAAAAACGGTTTCAAAGATAGAAATGAGACAGTTGGTCATTAACTCAATCACTATGCTTCCTATCACAGATCAACAAAATAAAGTCGACTCAAACCTCTAATCCAACAAAGTTAACCCACTAAGCGAAGGTTAACCCGGTTTTCATAAAAGCGAACTAAGCGGACGCAGTGTTAATGTCAAATCTAATTTACACCATGCAGTTACATTAACTAAGAGAAGACTCAACACCAACTGGGCAACTAGGTGTATACCCAATTGCAAGTGCAAATACAGATTTGATATTAACCAAGTCAGAGTGGCAAACTCAATCACAGTCAAGGAATTTCAAGGAAATAATG
>NW_014543120.1:501451-502795 GCF_000741045.1 Vigna radiata var. radiata | reverse complement strand
CTAACATGACAGTTAAATTATCACTACCAAAAATACTAGACAACATTAAAATAAAAGAAATATTAAACGCCTAAAACTGTAACAAAATATCTAACTTAAAGCAATTAAAATGCAACACTTAAGTTAAAATATTAAATGCACAATGCAACTTGAAAGTAAAATTAAATGCTCAAGTGACAAATTAAAATGCAAAAAGTAAGGCTCTCCAAATAAAATCTCTGAATGTATTGGATTAAAGGACGCGTGCACCTATTTCTCCGAATTAAAATAAAATAGTATTTTTCCATCACAACCAAGAAAATAAATATCCTAATCTTACCTTATGAAGCACCGTAACAAGCATTGAAAAAGAAAAGAAAATGAATTGAAAATCACCGTGGTGCTTCCAAGTCAGTTGTGTGCTTCCTTAAATGAAACTTCAACAAAAGTTGTATAAACAAATTGAAAGCAGCGTAAAACATACACCATTCCAAACAAAATAAAACGCTCATATCTAGCTCAAAATCAAATAAACGCTAAATGCTCCTCCTAGCCAAGAAAATAAATCACCATGACTTTCTCCATAAAGAAAAATTAAGGCAGCGGTGTGGACCTTGAATAAAGAATAAAAAAAGTAAATGCTTCTAAAATATAAATCTAAAGGACCGTGTGTGCAGCTCCATTTCTCTTAAAGAAAATCAATCCAAGCTAAATCACCAAGTGCTGAAATCAAAGAATTATCTAGCGTTTTCTCCTTTTCTAATTGAATGACCATAACGTTGTGTGTTGGAATAAAAAAAAAAGAACTTCAATACAAGCTAAAGAAAAACTAAATCAGCACTTCTTCAAGAAAAATATGAATCATCACCGTGCACCGTTCTCGAAATAAAAGGAAAAAAAATAAAAATTCTACTTGATTCAGCACAACAAAAGCGTAACAGCGTTTTTATTCTAAGTAAAATGAAACAACCGCGCTTCTGGAATCAAAATAAAAAGTAACAGCTAGCAATCAAATGAAAAGAAATGTGCTTCATTCACTCTTTTTAACCAATGCCTATCAAAGGGAATATCATCTTCAAAAGCAAGCCTAGCACCGTTCCAGCAAATTCTGAAAAAATGAGAGTGACGACTGCTCCCCTTTTGCTAGGGCCGTATGACACTAAAATGGGGTGGGGTCCAGCCATTCAAAAACCCTAGGTCATGTGCCAAGTGTCCTACAATTTTGGGCCCCTCATAATTTTTTAACAATGGCCCAATGTGCAAAAGTTTGTCCAAAAAGTTTAAACAATTAAAATTACAATACAATTAATTTTAAAATGTCTAATTGGAGAGTCTTGAATTAATTTGTCTCCATCCCAATGCTCC
>NW_014543120.1:495503-499441 GCF_000741045.1 Vigna radiata var. radiata | reverse complement strand
TTTGTAGAATTCTCTTTGTAGCTCACGTAAATTTGTGTGGCTTGGTGTGTGGTTTCGTTTTTGCTGCATGGAAAGGGAGGAAAACATGGTTTTATTGTTTGGTTAAGGCACATGCTTATTTTCTTGGAAAATGGTGCACATGGGAGAAGAAGTCAACACATTTTGTGACTTATTGAAGGTGAAATTGAAGTATGAATTTCTAGGAAAAAGTTGTGTTTGCTTATTTCTTTTGTTTTAAATTAATTTGCATATTAGGATTAGTTGCTTTTGATTTCTCTAATTTAGTTTTGCATTTAATTTAATTTAACTGTGTTAGGTAGTTGTTTGTTGTATTGTTGGGATCTAGTATTTTAATTTATTTCAATGTTGTCTAAGGTTTCTAGTTGTGTTAATTTAATTTCCATGGTAGCTTAATTTAATTCAGTCGGTCATTAGCCATATTGCAAAGTTTCCCTGAGGTTTCTGAACTGTGACTGTGTGGCAACTTTAACTTGGTTAACTCTGTTGGATTAGAGGTCTGAGTAGCAACTGTATTTTGATAATCAGTGATGGGAACATTGTGATTAGATTAATGACTGACTGTTTTCATTCTGTCTTGATTCCGTATTTTTTTACAGTACTTTTTGCGTTTCCATCGTTAAATTTCTGTATTTGTTGTAATTAAATTCTGTTTTCATCTGTGATTTCCCAAAACGATTTCAAACCCCCTCCTCGTGTTGGAATCGATTCTCGAACCACAAAATTGGTCCTTGAGAGACGACCTAGAAATCATTTCCTAGCTATACTGCATTCTTTTATGCACATCAAATTTGTATGGGCCGCGAAAGCCCATCAGTGTGCACGGTGTGTGTTTGAGAGTGAAGAAATTGCATTTTAATTTGGAGATTGCTTCAATGCAGAGCACGTGATGCAGGTCTTGGTTTCCTAAATGATAGTAACCTTTTGTTTTGTTTTTATGAAATGCAAAATGGATTAGGTGAGTCTAGGAGGTTGGGACGTGACTAGGTAATGAGTTCTCCTTTCTTTATTTCTTTTATTTATTTGTTAATGAAGAAGTTGATAGGATGGAGTTAGGTGTAGGTGCACGGTACTAGGATCTATCTTGGAAGATCATTTAATGCATTTAAGAAATTGAATAGTAAAGCTAGAGAAGGTGTTGGGTTGTCACGGTTTCTGATGAGAAAATTGTGCGTTCATTTTTTGTTCTTCATTCAACACATGCGCTGACCCATTCGGTTCTCTTCTTTGCACACAGTCTTGAGAAAATTAGCCAGGCACATGTGATGTCTTGAAGAATGGAGCTGACCGGTACACTTCTTTTCATTTGCAGCGTTAATTCGCTTAGCTTTAGGTGGTGCAGATTTCATTGATTGTGTGGGGTCACGACTGTGAGGCGATTAGCTTAAAGCAATATCTTGGATGATGCATCACATGGTGTACAAAATTGTCACGGCTGAATCAACTAGGTTATTTAGTGATATTGTTTTTCTGATTTTGGCTTTGAGAGATGAGATGCATACGGGTTACTCATTGCATTTTACTTTTTGCCACTTGCCATCATTTGCCATACCATTATCGTGATGAAGATGCATTTTGTTTAGTAGATTATTGTTGCAATTTTCAATTCTCGTTCAACGTTTACTTTCTTTTATTCCAGCCACATGCATTTGCTTAATCACTAATTGTTTTTCAATTGCTTCACTCGTTTTCGTGGGCATTTCAATTTCATTTCCAACTTACTTGTTTTCTAATTTAGTAATTTCATTTTTGATAACGTTATTTACATTCACAAAATCTTTCATCAAACCCCCCCCCCCCACTTCGTGTTAGACTTGAGACTCGAACCATAGTTTGGTCCTTGAGAGACGACCTAGGAGTCATTCCTAGCTATACTGCATTTCTAATATGCAATTAAATTTGTATGGGCCGCGACACCCATCAACCCTCACCAGAGGCATCTACTCAAAGTACAGAGGAGATGGCACAAGGAGCTCCTAGACATACTTTAGCTAACGCAACTAATGTTGTTGGTCCCCATCACTTTAATAGCATTGTTATGCCGAGGGACAACACATTAAACATTTGGATGAATCCTGCTTTGGTACATCTAATGCAGAGCAATCAATTCAATGGACTGTCAAACGAAAGTCCCTACGATCATCTGACGACATTCAATGAAATATGCAAAACTGTGAAGATTAGTGGAGTGTCAGATGATAGGATAAAACTTAATATGTTTCCTTTTTCACTAAGAAGCAATGCTAAGTTGTGGCTAAATTCCTTTCCAGAGGGGAGCTTTACAACATGGGAGGCTGTTGTTTCTAAATTCCTGAGTAAATATTTCCCACACTCCAAGGTTAACAGTGGAAAGTTGAAGATATCTTCATTCAGACAAGGCATGGAGAAGACTCTGGGTTAGGCTTGGGAAAGATTTAAAGGTTTAATGAGAAAGACGCTTGTACATGGATTTGACAGAACAACATTTGTGCTCACATTCCTTGGAGGCTTGGTAGTCCAAACTCATGTTGGATGCCTCAGCTGAAGGCAATATTAAGTTGAAGACTGATGATGAGGCATATGATTTGATTGAAAGCATGGCTGCAAGTGAGCAGGAGAATCATAATGAAAGGGGTGTGAAGGCTCAACAAAGGGGAGTTCTCCAATTGCCAACTCAAGATGCATTGCTAGCTCAAGGTAAACTTCTCACTCAACAAATGGAGAACCTATCAAAGATTATGTTGCAAATTCTGAAGGAGATAAGGAATGTTTCTCAAGCTCAACAACTTTGTGATTTTTGTGGAGGTGATCATATTAATGGTTAATGTGTTGCACCTGAAGAAGCACAAGAAGAGGCTAATTTTATGGGTAATCAGTTCTAGTATAGACAGGATAACTTCAACCAAGGCAACTATAGCCAAGGATGGAAGAATCACCCTAGTATTCGGCAAAGCCAAAGTAACCCATCTAGGCAGACAGGAGGCCTTTTCAATAGACCACAACAACCACCCTTATGGCAACAAGTGGCTAGTTTGATTGAGAATGTTATAAGCTTGGATGATAAATTTGATAAATTCTTAAAGGTGTATGACTCTCACTGTAAGAGTCATGAAGCTAATTTTAGGAATTTGGAAATACAAATTGGTCAACTCTCAAAAAGGGTGGAAGCCACGAAAAAGAATCAATTTAGGGCTAACACTGATGTCAACCCTAAAGAAGAGTACAAAGTTGTGGTGAGCATAGATGAGAGAGGAGTGGAAAAAGAGATTATTGAGTTGGAGAGTAGTGAGGATGAAAAGGAGGAGAGGAGAGAAAAAGATTTTGAAAAAGAAGAAGAAAGAGAAAATGAGAGTGGGGAAGAAAGAAAAGAAAGAAATTGTGGGCATTCTAGAGAGATTTTTTACCAAATAAAGATTATGCCTTCAACTGAAGTACTTCATCAACTTCTTGTTTATTGCAAAAGAATAAAGTACTATCTTGGAGAAGTTATAGATCCAGGGAGATGTTGATGTAAGGAGAGGTTTGATAGATTCTGGGTCTGGTATTAACTTGATGCCCTTATCTTTACTGAAAAAGGTTGGTGGGCTAACATTAAAACCATCTAATCTTTCTGTGGTGGTGGCGGATGGATCTTCAAAGAAATGCAGTATGAGAAATGCATATGAGAAATGCAGTATAGCTAGGGAATGACCCCTAGGTCGTCTCCCAAGGACCAACTGCGGTTCAGAATCAGGTCTAACACAGTGGGGGGGTTTTGAAATATTTTGTGAATGTAATTGACGAAATTAAAAGCAAAAATTAAACACGACCGAATATAATTGAAAACATTAAAGTAAAATAAAATGCTAAGCCCAACATTGCAACAAACAATTATCTAACACAATTAAAATTATTAAAGTGCAACACTAAGTTAAAATACTAAATGCATAATGAAGCGTAAA
>NW_014543120.1:490167-492888 GCF_000741045.1 Vigna radiata var. radiata | reverse complement strand
TCATCTTGTCTCTTTTCTTTTCTCTCTTTTCAAAACACAACTCTAAGAGACAAGATACAAAACATATATACAAAAACAAGACAAGAAGAGGAACCAACTAGCCAATTCATCATAATCTCCCAGGAGACCACACTTATTCCCAAAACAATTCCAAAGTTCCAAAATTCCCTAAGGTTAAGGTAATCATGGTTTTTCACATAGGGCTATTGTATGAGCTTCAAAACAAAGAAATGGGGAAAATATAGGCTCAAAGGGGTTATCAAGGGATCACAACAAGGTAGGCTCATCTGGCTAGAGAGGCTCAACAACAAAACTGCCTTTATCACTTCCAAACATGCATATCAATCAAGAATTATCAACAAGAGTCTAGCCAAGGCATATGTGCAAGCAATCAAGAGACATATCACACACAAGAAAGAATATCAAGTGGCTCAAATCTCACACAGGGCATTTGTCACAATCGAATCAACCTCTCAACCATCATAATCATCTTCCAAGCAGAGAAAAGCAAGGATTTTAAACAAATCAGAGTATCAATGGAGTGAAAGACAAATCTACAACCTAAACCAAGTCCAAAAATCAAGAGAAACATGCAAAACTGTATACAAGACACTACAAAAACTATCTAGAAAACAAAAAATTTAACGCAGAAAACATAAACTAAGAAAGAAAAATCATAGAACATAAACTAAGAAAGAAAAATCAGAGTCTCCCCCAATAGACCACACTTAAACTACACAGTGTCCTCAATGTGTCACAAGCATAAGATCAACAGTCATAATAGTCAACAGATCAAGGACAAGTGCAATTCAAGTGGGAAAAGGGGGAGAAGGGAAAGAAGAAAACTCCCCTGATCATGGTGGCAGTTGCCAATTTTGGACTTTCAGGGAGAGGTCTTCCACCACTGGATTCAGCAAGGAAGTCTTGAGGAGGAACTGCTTCAGTCTCCAAATTTGATCAAGCAGGGAGATATCCTCCACAGTTGGATCCAAGAAGCAGTGATTGTTGATGAGCAGGTTCAGCTGGTGCCTATTAATCTTCAAACTGTCGGCACCTTTGTCTTCCACCATGGGTGTATGTTGATGAAATTTATGTGTACCTCCTGCAACATGGTTAGTGCAATGTGGTTCCAAAGAAATGATGTGCAGGGGTATAACACCCAATCCCAGTGTAAGAGGCTGACCCTCAGATATACCCTCAGAACATGAATCAATTTCAAATGTAGAAACAATATCAACAACAAGCTCAGATTCATGTTCAGTGCATGGAGAACAAACATTTAGATGTGATAGCAAAAGGTGGTTCTCATCATGCAAGGAAGGAGAATTAAAAGCATGCTCATCAACAATGTAATCATCAACATACCTATAATCATCATAATCATCAACAACAGAATCAATAACAGGTATGTTTACCTCCACTTCCCTGAAAGTTGGTAGATTGGTGGAAGGTGAAACTGGTCTACCTATCTCAAAAGTGGTACTCATGTCAGCCTGGTCCTCAAATTCTTCATCAGTCTCCTTAAGTGCAAGAGTGGGGACATAGGAGTGTGGGAAAGTAGGTGGCACAACACTAAGCTCATGACTCTGCTCCTCATCTCCTATGTGGATGGCATCAACATCGTCTGAAAGCTGAACAGTCTGAAATGATGATTCCTCTAAAATTTGAGACTGTTCCTCGATGAGTTGAGTAGCCATATGCCCCATCTGATCAGTCAAACTCTGAAGAGAAGTTAATTCATGCTGAAACTCCATGTTCAGTTGCTGGAACTTAATGTTCTGAATAGTCATCTGCTCCAATAACTCCTTCAATGTAGGCTTAGAAGAAGAAGGTTGAGGAGCTATTTGGGCAGGAGCATCACACTGCTGACTCTGGTATTGCTGAACTGGTGGAGGCATAGAAGTATTCTGAGATGGTTGTTCTTGATATTGAAGTTGTGAAGTACCATACCATCCCAGGTCAAGATCATTCCACCCAGGATCGTTGCTATATGAATCAAAATGATGCTGAGTAGGGGAGAATCTATCCAAAAACAAATGCTTAAGATCTTCCCAATTGGCCCTGAATTCTGGTGGAAGATGAATAAGCCACTCCCATGCTACGTCTTCTAATGAATGCGGAAATGCCCTTAAAAACATGTGATCATCAGGGACATGAAGAGGTTTCTTTGAAGAGCAAATAGTGTAGAACTCCTCCAAATGTCTATGTGGGCATTCACCTGCAAACCCATGAAACCTAGGCAGCAAATCTGTAAGTCTAGAGGTGAGAACGCAATGAACATCAACCTCATCAAGTGGAACCGGCTCCCAAAGAGCGCTCTCAAGAACGGGAGGATGAGTCATATTGTTCTCAAGACAGAAATCAGTAGAATATTTATGAGAAGCACTATCAGAGGCACAGGTAGAAGAAATAGTATCCACATAGCCAAAACAGGTAGACATGTGAAAGAAGGGGGAAAAGAAGAATGCAATGAAAATATGCGACTAAAGCTACCTAAATGCAACACACATGACACGACATACAAAACGGAACAACACACTCACAACACGAGACAAAACACAACACACACTAACACAACAAAAGACCTAAAACCGAAGCGATGGTCCCCGACAATGGCGCCAAAATTTGATGGATGTCGCCGCCCAATCAAATTTGATTGCATATGAGAAATGCAGTATAGCTAGGGAATGACCCCTAGGTCGTCTCCCAAGGACCAACTGC
>NW_014543120.1:472304-489671 GCF_000741045.1 Vigna radiata var. radiata | reverse complement strand
GATGCCAACAGCTGCACCGTGAACATGTTCCAATGATTGTTAAATCTAGGATGGTAGCAGCATAATGTTCAAGGGTTCCTTAAAATGAAAATATTCAAGGAAAAAGCAAGAAAAAAAAAACAAGTAGATGCTGGACTTATTTTCCATTTATCCAAAATANCATTTCACAAAAAGCAAAGTAAGTAAAAGCTAAAGAAAACANCNTGAACTACAGGGAATATTAATCAGCAACGTAAAGCTTCCTCCCATCAACCACCGTGTCACTTCTTCACGGCTTAACAACAATTGATTTAAGGAATAAATAAAAAAAAAATGAACACTGCAGCAAAGGCAAAGGAACCTAAAGCAAATGGCAACTGGAACTTTCATTCAACCAANATCATCAAAGTGTATCAACATTTTCAAAAGAAAAGCTAACATCCCCCAATAAAATAAAATCTGCCGAGAGTGACTATAGAGTCACGGCAGCCAGGGAATGTCTCCCCCAATGTAACAGTGTCGACACTGTTTTCTGGGGTGAATCATCTGCTCTTCATTGGACCAAGCTATGCCTCTGTAACCACATGTTGGGCTTCCTTTTTCTGCCACCGTATAAGTTGTTGGGTCGCACCACCTCTTTGAATTTTTAGTTGCCACCTCCTAGTTCAACAAGTGGAGTACAGGCTGTGAATGTTCAAACTGCTGGACAATGGGCGAAGGTGGAACTCCTGTTGCAGCGTGGATGCATGGGCTGTGAGTGAATGAGGAGCTGCTGTGGTGGATGAAGGCTGGATGAACGTGTGTTGATTTCAGCAGCTGGGCCGAGACTTGTTGNTGTCCGCGTGGAGGCGTGATGAAAGTGCTGGGTGCTGCTTCTCCAAATGCAAGGCGCACCCCTCTCAAGNNNGTGGCTGTTGTTTCTTGCTCAGAAGCATTGGACCAAGGCCGTNAGGATATTTGCAACATGCTNCAGCTCNCCTCCAAAGCTGGACGTGGTGTTCATGGGCTGGAGCTGCCAAGCAGCTGCTGTTTGCACCTCACAAACCTAAATGATTCAGCAGCTGGATGGTGAACGTTGCAGCAGGGCTGTTTGTAGTACCGTTTCCACAAGCTGCAGCTCCAATTCACCTCCTTGCTTGCTGCAACCATCACGTGCTGGACNAAGGCCACNNCATCTTCTGCTGGTTTCCTAAAGCTTTGGGCCNTGGNGTGCTGGAAAGTTGNTGAACGTTTTGGACGCTGCAGCTAAACTTCCTCACTCGGGTGGCAGCTGGATGTTGGACCTCCATAATTTGTTGNTGGGNCGTGGTCATGAGCTGCTTGCTGGATCTGCTCAACGTAAGTGCTGGACCGTGATGTTTAATTCTGCTGATGGGCTCTCCAAAATCAAGGATGAATCACCTGNTTCCTAGCTTAGGCACCTCCAAATCCAAGTAGCTGAACCGTGTGGAGGTTAGATGATGAAAAATAGTTGTTGGACGTGCAACCTTGCAATCCGTGCACAAGCTTCAGCCCAAAATGAAGTTGATTTTTCTGCAGCCCTTTTGCATCCCTCTCCAAGCTGGGCCCGAATGGATGGAGATTTAAATTTGCAGCTGCGTCTTTTTCTAGATGCCACCCCCTTTTTCCATTAAAGCACCCCTATCCAAAAGCTNAAAGGATAAAATCTCCATATTGCCCTTCTTCTTGTGCACAATTCTTTTGAGAGGAGTCTTGAATTATTTGGTGCCCTTCCTAATGTACCAAAATGTATTTCCAAAATTTTCCCTGAAAATAATAATGCAAATAATTATCTCAGAAAATTCAAATTAATTAAAATTAGAATTTCCGGTCAAATTAAGCATAATTAGGAAAAATGGGAAAATACCGGACAATTAAGCACAATTCCCTGATTAATTCTAGCACAATAAGCTAAGTAAAGTCAAGAAAATATTGACTCATCAGACCTGCTGGTGTGGTGGAAGATGTGGTCATTCGTGTTGAGCATCTTGAGTTTTTGGTCGATTTTCTCGTAATGGAGATGGAGGCCAATAAAATGATTATGTTGATTCTTGGAAGGCCTTTCATGAAAACGACAAAAATGGTTATAAGCATTCATGATGAGATGGTTTTGTTGAAGGACCAAGAAAGCAAGTTGATTTATACTAGCTCGGAAGAGGAGCTCACACGAATACAAAAGAGGGCCAAATATAAAGCTTCAAGGAAAGATATTGCAGTTGAAGGATCTACAGGTGCTAACAATAATAATTGTAATATTTTTCAAGTACATAAAGAAGAATATGTTGATAAAGGAGGCACAATCCACATTGACTCAAAGGACGCACCATTCCAACCTGGTTCACAGGTGAAATATAAGAAGAAGTGGATGGTGAAGAAGCATAGAAAGAAAGGAGTAGTAGAAATTGAAAGTCCATACTCCAGAAGAGTCAAGAAGGTGGATAGAAGGGAATTGTTAAGTTGGTGTGACGAAGACATCAACATGGAAGAGAAGATATGAGCTCACTGGGAGGCATCCCAATAATTGTAGAACATTATTTTTTTTATTATTATTTTGGATTATTTGAACTTGTAATTTTTGGATTTGTAAACATTTTTTATTGGGAAACATCTACTGAGGGATGCTAATTATTTATATATCTACTGAACGATACAGGTAAGCACACCAACTGGTGGGTGATGGTAAGATTTGCACCTATTGCTGGGTGCTAGAAAGATTTTGGGTCAGGCTCGTGACGTTAAACAAGCGCTACCTAGGAGGCAACCCAGTTGATTGTTATTTATTTTTAACTCTATATTAACTGCATTTAAAGATTTAAGTGTTGCATGAGAGAGGGAAATTGAATAAAAATTGTGAATTGAGAGTTGAAGTGCTACAGGTCACAAAACACTCAGGCAAGCAAAAAGGGTGAAAGATTTTAAATCATGCCAACCCCTCAGTGGTGAAACTAGCGTTGAGCAGTGGCGTTGCAGAGGCAAATTTGGGCTTTTTAAACAGCTCAGCGTTGGCGGCCCATTTCCACTTTTTAAACACCCCTTAGGGCTCGCTCAAGCGTCATTGTCTGACCTACACACTGTGCTTGCACTCTCAAAAGTTTTTCAAGAGTTCCTCTCCACTTTTCCCATCACCCACTCACAAAAAATCAGTTGTTCATCATCTTTGCACCATTCCTTTGACAAAGTTTGGGGTTTTTGGTGAGAGCATTTCATTTGGGGAGCATCTATCATCTTTCAAGCAGCATTTGCAAGCATTCCAAGTATTTCCACCTAAGTAAGTCATGCAATTTCCATTTTAGGGTTTCTAGAATATGGATTTGATAAAGAACATGAGTAGAAATATGAAAAATTAGGGCTTTTGATTTCTATGCATGATTTGATGAAATAGAAACGTTTTGCACCGATTAAATTGTGTGATTTTGGTCTGGAACTGAGGAATTTTGTGTTTGGGTGGAGATTATATAGGTTTAAACATGATTTTGAAAAACTTTCGCCGTCATCACTAAGCGGTGAGCTGCCGCTGAGCGGTGGGCTGCAGAATTTTTTGTTTGCTTGTTTCTGTCCTGTAGGTGGCGCTGAGGGGCCCTGTTTTGCCCTCAGCGTTGGACAGTGATGCAGTGATATTTATTTGATGGTTTGCTAACCCTTAATGATGAATTCTTTGGTCTTGTGAATTTGATATAATGTAGGAATGGCATCCACATCTGAAAAGAAAGTTAAGACTATGGGAAGTAAGAGGAAAGAGCCAGAAAGATTCTACTCCAACAGATTCATTTCTAGGAGGCATGAGCAATGCTTTACCACTATCCAAGAGAGGCATTTGTTGATGGAGAGGAAGGCAATATGGATTCCAAATTTGGCTCCACAGTTTGGTGCGGAGTTAGAAAGCAGAAATTGGGAGAAGCTGGCCACTTACCCTGCACCTGCAAATATTACAGTGGTAAAGGAGTTCTACACAAATGTTACGCCAATGGGGGCAAACTGTTGAGAAACAGGTAGGCTTCGTTTTTACACCAAGAGGGGGGTGAATTGGTGTTGTTTCAAAAACAAAATCTTTTCGCAATCTTTTATCAAAAGTATAAACCTTTTTTATCTTTCTTGAAATGCTAGTAATGAAAATTTATATGCTGCGAAAAAACATAATTGACTGCGTAACAGATATAGTCGACTAAAATAAAGAGTGCAGGGATAGAGAAAAGCAAATATTGGTTTTTATAATGGTTCGGCCAACAATGCCTACATCCAGTGTCCTTCCAACCTAGGAAGCAAATGCACTATAATGGTTGCGGTTTTTACAACAAGGAATTAATATAAGACCTCACGTCAAAAATATAAATCTCCTCTCTAACCCAAAACCAAAATATAGCTGCAATAACCAAAACCACACTTGCAGCAAGAATCCCCTCTTCTGCAATTTGAACCCATGTCGAACAATCCTCAACGTGTAACCCCTGTATCACAACAGGTCAATTCCAACACTCTTCACAAGATGCCAAGCCTTCAAACAACGCATCAGTCTTCACAGGATGCCAAGCCTTCAATGATCAATCAAGAAGCACCTTCTTTGTGCAGTTTTTGATCACACAGTCAGCGCATAAGCCTTCTCCCTTTAAATCTCTCTCAAGATAGACCACCATCGTCTTCTTGGAGAATTCTTGGAGCTGTTAACACAGAGAATTCAATCTGAAACAAGAATGAAAATGTTAGATCATCAAAAGTCTCTAAACAACTCGTGTTCAACCATTTTATAGTTTTCTCTCAGTCAGATTGTTTCTCAGTTGAATAGTCTACTAATTCAGTTGATTGTATTAATACAATTATAACAGACAGTCAACAAACATTCAATACAGTTGACCAATTCATCAATGCTTAACTAACTTTTAAAAATATAGTCGTTGGAGCGTGTAAGCATAACAGACTTCCAAAATAGATCAATAATACAATTGAATGTACGCTGGACAAAGTCTACTGACACATGGAAAAACATTTTGAAATTCTTTTCAATCCTAAACATCACAGAGCACTGATTCTCAAAATATGTACAAAGGTTTTAGAATAGTCGAATCCATTACAGATGTATTCGACTGGACTAGAACTTTGTCACACAGTTATAAGTTCACAAAAGTGCTTGTGATTTTTCTCTTTGAAAAATGTGGAGTAAAATATTTTTGATAAAGCAGTTCGCAACATAATCATATAAGCATGTTCCACAAATATATCACACAATTAACATAGGAACATACATCATAGTACATCGAAACATGTTCAACAAATATAATAATCAATATAGCAGAGAACATGTAATGCAGCAACATATGTACTGTTATTAAGCATAGTGTTGTCATCATCAAAAACTAGATTGATAGAGAGTTTGTGTTGTCAACAATCTCAACAATCTCCCCCTTTTTTGATGATGGACAACCATGATTAATAACTCAACCATGTTTGCACAGTTCAATACACAATAGAGTAATAGCATATAGCAAAAGATTTAGCACAGTTCAATTACTCTGCAAAAGCAGCATAATATCAAGCAAATGAAGTATGAGACAGAAGACAGAAATCTCCCATTTTCACAAAGCTTTAATACTTTCTCCCATACTCTTATATATCTCTCCCCCTTTGTGCATTAACAAAAAAGGAATGCTCTAAATATATATGCATATTTCAAAATAGAGATGCATCAGAAATATATGCAATTTGTAAAATACAATGATGCTCTCAAAACCACAATTTCATCAAAAACAATGTTAACTCCCCTGAAATGTAGGTGATGGGGGTCGCACCCCATGCAAAATTTAATGAGCATATGAGAAATGCAGTATAGCTAGGCATGACTCCTAGGTCGTCTCTCAAGGACCAAATGTGGTTCAGGAATTAGGTCTAACACGTAGTGGGGAGGGGGGTTTGAAAGTGTTCTTGCAAGGAGAATTAAATTAAAATAAAAATGGAAATTAAATACAACCAAACAAAATTGAGAACATCGAAATAAATGAAGAAAACATGAAGACCGAACAATATCTAAAGCAAGTGGGGAAATTGGAAATGCAAGATAAAGAAACCGAACAGAACAAGAATCATAGTGAACAAAAACCGTTAATTAAACCGTCTTAAAGATAGATGTGTGAACTAATCAAAATGCAACAGATAATAAAAATAACTTGACTAAAAATAAAATGCACATGGACCAAATTAAATGCAACAAATAAAAAAAAAGTGTTGCAATTAGAAATTAAGTTGCTAAATTAAATAAAAAAAAAGAAAAAAGAAACATGCATGGAATTCTTCTCATGTGGCAGCCATGTGCCTTTCTAAACATAAAGTTAAATTTCCAAGAATTTGTATCACCGTGCAAGCTTCAAATGAAATAGAAATAGCTAATTCTAAGGAAATGAATGTTCCCGCGTGTGCACTTCTTTCTCGTGACATCAAGGCTTTGTTCAATTAAAAAAAATAAAAATAAAATAAAACTTTGCATCCTCTCCTCCGTGAGACAATTTCTTAATCAAAATAATTTCTCCTCTTGCTACTGTGACGACAATTGCAAAGTAAAAATAAGAAAATGCTTTCAGCCAAGTCAATAAATTCTCAAAAGCACAATGAAAGCAAACCATGCACCGTACACACAACCTAATACTATCTAATCATTTCTCATTCAATCACAAGACAATTTGGTGCAGCAAAACAAATAAAATTCAGCCACTTTTAAACTAAAAAAAAATAAAATTGCAATGTGTAATTAAAGTTGACGTGACCCATGCTTCAGCAAACTTCAAATTGAAAGCAAAGAAATTTCTAATGATTCATTCACGGTACCTTCAAGAAAGCTTTAAAAAGAAAATAAAAATAAAAGGTGTGGCTGGAAGCAAGGCATAGAAAAGAAATCAGAACAGCACCATGAAGCTTCTGGACCGTGATACCATTTCTTCTCCCAAGAAAGTGATTGCAAGCAAAAGTAAAATAAAAGGAAAGTATTATCCATTTTCAAATGAAAAGAAAAATGCCTCCATTTTTCATTCCCCACCCAAAAAAAAAACGTTCAACAACAAAAATATCAAATGTACCGAGAGTGAGTGTCTCGTGATAGCAGCCCCCAGAAAAACCAGCAAGTGACGGCTGTGGAATATTGGTGATCCCTAGGACCATGTGTCTCAAAAATTAGGGTGGGGTCCACCCAACCCTAGGGTGCCATGTGTCTATTTTTTACTATTGGGCTCAACAACAAATACCAAAAATTGGCCCACAATGTCAAAGTTTGTCTAAAAATTCTAAACTACTAAATTAAAATACAACTAATTCTAAAACGCTTATGGAAGAGTCTTGAATTTATTTTGTCTCCTCCAAATGTCCCAAATTGTGTTTCCAAAATTTTCCCTGAAAATAATAATGCAAATAATTAGCTCAGAAAATTCAAATTAATTAAAATTAGAATTTCCGGTCAAATTAAGCATAATTAGGAAAAACGGGAAAATACCGGACAATTANGCACAATTCCCTGATTAATTCTAGCACAATAAACTAAGTGAAATCAATAAAATATCGACTCATCAGTAGGCATGTGATGTAAAATGTGTAAAGAGTGATACTCCCCCTGTCATCATGCATAATAAAATTAAATCAGATGCATAATGCAGAATATCACAGATTTAGCAATTTAAGCACAGAGTTGTATCAAAGTCAAAATATCAAACCATATAGATATGCAATGATACAAACTTCAACAATCTCACAATATTATCTAATTCAGATATTTACAACAGATAAAAGCAGAGATAATAGCAGATTTAAATGATTTAAGAAAACAGTAGAAATAAAAACAGATTCCAGATATGGAATTGTTAACCCTGTTATACGCAGTCGAATGCTTTAAATCATCAGTCGAATGCATTGCTTCTCAAATGTCGAATTCCAATTGTAGCTTCCAAAGCAATGTCCTTCTTGCAAAACCTTTCAAAAACCTTTTCTAGATCAAGCATAATGGTTAAGCAAGAATTATAATTAAATAACAATAGAAGTCAATATGTAAAGATGTATAACAGAATAAGCGTAGTTGACTTCCTACAAATCATAATCGAATCAATCAATGTATCAGATATTATTCAAACATATTAAAAATAACTGGATTGATTTAAAATATCTAATTTCATTTTCTTGAAAAAGATATTACAATGATAAGATCAGAACAAGGAAACCAAGACAAAAACACAACAAAAGATGGCTTTATATGCCAATCACAAAATGAAAATATAGACTATGACTCAAAACACTACAGGATAAACAGAACTCTATTCTGATTCAAATGATTCTTCAATCTTTTTGTCAACATTATTTATACCACTAGTCGTATCACTAACAAATCATTCTTCAAAATCCTTTATCCTGAGTGCATAATACATTTTCTTGTGGAGGTCAGACAAAGATTTTTGCATCAAGTTCAGTTTGTTTTCTAATTTGTCAAATCTTCTATCTACACGGCCTTCAAAGATGCTTAATGGATGAAATGTGTATCCTGTGGCATCAATTTTTAGAGGGTTCATTTCAAATGTAGATGAAATGTCATCAACCATTCTCCATTCATCTCTTAATGTGATGATCCCAACAGAGTCTAAGAACTGAGTTTCCATAACATTACTCTTTTTGTAGTGAATGACCTTTTCATTTGTGATGTCTACTTTTTGCATCTTCAATATTGTGCTGATAAGTACTCCATATGGTAGACATAATCCTTTGCTTTTAGTGAACTTCATCGTGTGATCACGAATAAAAAATGCCCAATTTGTTTGAATACTATTAAGCCCCTGGCAAGTGTACCTCATCGTTATCAAGTAATATAATTGGTAAACCCAATATCGTTCTTCCCAAAGGACTCTTAGGCCATACTTTTCATGTAAACAAATCACGTAAGACTTGAGAAAAGAATTAAGTTGGTGTTCGTATGCAAAGAACAAAAATAAACATGCAAATGCAGTTGATTCAATTAGCTTTGAAAAACTATGGATGAATGGTGTTGTTGGGGTTTACAATTTCATCTTATCCACTCTCATATATCTACTTTTCTTATTTACTTCACCTATTTATCTAATTCCATGCAAACTTTCTAGCCTACCCTTAACCCAATCCCTTGGTGTAAAGAGCCTATTATTAATTACCGGCTTGCTATCCCTAGCCTCCCCTAGTAACCAATAACGCAATGCGAACGGAAGCAAATACAATTGATCGTCCTACCCCTATCCCTAGGCGGTATTAGCATAATCAAGGAATTTCTCACCAGTTCATGACATTAACGCACGTCCCCATATCAATAAAGATAAAAGACATTTACTGAATGAGTTAAACAACAAAGCATTTAGCAAAGATGAGAACCCAACAATTGATAAACAAGTATATGACAAGCATATGAAATAAATAAGAATTTGGATATATGAGAGTTTCAAAAGATTACATTGTTCCCCAACAACAAAGGGTTTAGTTCACCATTGTCATGGTGAAACTAGATGAAAATAATGAAAGAATGGAAAAGCAAACCCTAGATTTGATAAAAAGGAGCCTAAGCATCCAAGAATCTCCTCCAAGGTGCGTGGAATAGCTCTGGACGTTCTCTCTACCAAAAGAATCCCCTTCTAATTTGCATTGGGGCTATATATAAGCCCAAAAAGATAACAGAAAGATTACAAAATCTAGCTAATAAAAACAGACAACCGTCCAGGCGCCTAAGTTCACTGCTCAGCGGTTTGCCTCTTACCGTTTTGACCACTCAGCGGTCAGTTCTGCCGCTAAGCGGTTTCCCTTTAATCGCTCGGAGTGCTCAGCAGCTTGCTTGACCCTTCTTTTCATCAGTTTTCTCCTTCTTTCATGGGTCTAAGTCCACCTTGCTTCACTTCTATCTTCAATTCACCTTAAAACCTTGCAAAACAATGTAAAACAAGCATAATATCTCTAAAACCAACTTTTGACTCTCACAAGAAACAAGTAAGTGTTTTACTTGATTTAAAGCTCATTCTAAGCCATAAAGGGTGTATTTTAATATCAAATTTAAGTATGAAAATAACGGTTTTTAGACCGTTATCAAATACCAGACGATAAGGCACAGATTAGGTATATATCTTCATCTGTTAGTAAAGAGTGATCATCTTCTCTTGGAAGCAGTATCCAGGTCATTACATAAGCGCAGATGCACTCATCCATTAGAAGATTTTTTATGTTGAAGTCATCTGAGCACTTTGAAAGAGCAGGTTTCCTTAGCATAGTATTGTATAATCCTTGGCTATCATAACCAGTAATCCCATTATGTGAAGATAATCCTTCATTTCGAAGTCTAGCACCATTTTCTCATATGGTATTGTTTATAACAATATCAACTCCTTTTACCCTTGATATCAAATTGTTTCCTTCCCTTCTGAGATTACAGTAGAATACTTTAACTAAATTTGGGTAACATTCTCCTTGTAATTCAACAAACTTCGTCAGGTTGTCTCTTGCGAGCCATTCTTGAAATTTAAAACCTTCATTCTTATAGAAAGCAGTATTTATGCATTTGTGTCTCAAGACTTCTTTGAAACCCCATTTGTAAATATAGTCAGTCCTTTGATTATCATCACTGAACCATCCAAAAGGATCAGCCTCTCTTTTTGCTGACATAGGTCGTTTTCCAGGTCTTGATGAAGAGGCAGCCATTTGAGCAAAGTGAGGGAAATGTTTCACAAGAATCAAAATAAGGGTTTTGTTTATCACAGTGTATGTGAGTGCATCAGACTATCACATCCATTTATAGAAGGAAAACGTGCCAAAGATTATCATTAAAACCCAAGTTTAAATTCTAACGTTCAAAAATAGAGTTTTACACACAATCATGTAACTCAGTCGATTGAATTAATATTGGAGTCGACTGTGACTCAAGAAAATCATTTTTCAAACAAATTCAATCAATCAAACAGTTTAGCATACAGCAACAACCAATCAATATAGGCATGATGCAACAGATAGATACAATTTTACTAGTTGTAGATACTCAAGATTTTTTATGTATTCCATAATTGATTTATCCTTGAGATCAATCTGCATCAGCTTTGTATCCTACAAAACAACTAAGTTTTGGTTGCTGGTACCCATTTGACTTTGGGTCCTTAATGGTCAATGTGCTTTCACTGAGGAAAAGCAGCAGGATGTTAATTATATGGGAGCCCAATTTCAATACAAGCAAGGAAATTTCAACCAAGGTAACTCTAGCCAAGGTTGGAAAAATCAACCTAGTATTGGGCAAAGCCAGAATAATTCATCTAGACAAGTGGGCAACTTCCGGCAGCAACAACCTTCTCCCTTATGGCAGCAGGTGAATAGTCTAACTGAGAGAGTCAAAGAGTTAAGTGGGAGATTTGATAAATTCTTTAAAATTTATGAATCCCAGTTAGATAGTAATCAAGCAAGCTTCAAATCATTGGAGTCACAGATTGGCCAGCTGTCGAAAAGGATCGAAACCACCAAGAAGCACCAGTTCCGGGCTAGCACTGATGTTAACCCCAAAGAAGAATGCAGGGTTGTTATAGTAAGAGAAAAACAGAAGACCAGGGATGATCTAGTAAAAAAGGGGAGCAGTGAAGATGGAGACAAAGAGATGGTAGGTGTTGAGGCAAGAGAGGAGAGCCAGGAAATAGAAGATGCTAGTGAGTTCAATGCTAGTGGAAGTAAAGAAGAGATGCGAGTTGAAAACAGTTATGGTGGGACATGTAGAGAGATTTTCAATCAAGTGACTATGGTACTTGAAGTAAATCCGCAAATCCCTCCTTATGTTGAAAGAATCAATATCAGTCGTGAAGAAGAGACTGAACTCACCGATGAAGAGGAGGACGCTGCTGTTCAACCGTTAAAGAGGGATCATCCACTGAAGGTAAAAGATCGGGGATGTGTAACCTTATCATGCGCCGTGAATGATTTTGATGTGGAAGCCATGATAGACTCGGGATCTAGCATTAATATGATACCCACAGATTTCCTAACAAAAATAAGGGAGATGGTGTTGAAACCGTCTGATCTTACTTTGACAATGGCTGATGGTTCGGTAAAAATACCGGTGGGAATGGCAGAAGATATTATTGTACGAGTGGAACAGCTTGCATTTTTGGCAGACTTCATTGTCATGGACATAGAAACTGATGATGAGTATCCTGTGATTTTGGGAAGGCCCTTCATGGCAACTTCTAAGATGCTTATTAGTGTTTATGATGGGAGAATAATGATGAGGGATGTAGATCACCTGTTTCTTTATACTGTGTATAATGAAAACAAGATCAAAGTGATGAAAAGACCCAGACGTGAGGAGCGGGAGAGCGAAGCCGAGCAAGAAGAGAGCACGTCGGACACTAATTATTCTGATAGTTGTAATGATTTGCAGGCACTAGTGAATAAAAGCAGGAGAATCATTCACCCAAAAGCAAGAGAAGAACTACTCCAACGGGGATGTAAAGTGAAATATAAAAGGAAGGAGTGGATAATAAAGGAGCTGAAAGAAAAAGGGGATGTGGAAATTGCAGCACCCTATAGCAGACAGGTCAAGAGGGTGGACAGAAGAAAATTGAGTCGGTGGGACGATGAAGATCCCAACGTGAAGAAAAAGAGTTGAATTGGTGGAAATCATTTTTTGTATTTTTAAGAACAATTTTCATTGTTAGTTATTTTCACTTTTTACTTTCATGGGAACATGTAAATTTTGAATTTTTGGAACAACTTTTGGGTAGCATCTACTGAGGGATGCCAAAAATTTCCAAATCCACTGAGGGATTCCAGGAAGGCACACCTACTAATTGGTGTTGGAAGGAATTGCACTTACTGACAAGTGCTAAACAGGTTTGGGTCAGGCTCGTGACGTTAAACAAGCGCTACTAGGAGGCAACCTAGTTTTCTCTCTCTTATCTTTGCATTTAAATTCTTAGAATAGGTTGAATTTTATTTTTCGTGTGTATTCTTGGCTTGAACACTTTTTCTTGAAATGTTTGACTGACTAATGTGCATGATGGAACTATTTGATTATTATTTGATGTGGATGATAATTGAGTTATGTTGTGTGTTAATATCCAGTGAAACAGATGTGTGATGAATTATAATTGTGTTTATGATGCTAAGTAGGGTGTATGAATGAATCTTGTGTGAGAAAGCATGTTGTGTGAGGTTTTGAGCTCCACACATATTTAGTGTTGTATGCATTGTTCATAGGAAAACATGAATGATATTGCCTTAATCTTGATGATTGGTTGAATTGCATGTGAATGTCATATGATCAAGGTCATTTTAGAAAACCCTTCTCTAGCCAAATTTTCACCTAAAGTGCTTGAAAATATTATACCCTTTTTGAACCTTAGCCTTAAACAGGATCTGAACCCTTGTCTTGAAATTCTTTACCTTGAGTTGGGATGAGCTTAATTGTATGCGATGAAAAGGTTCAAGTTTGGGGTTGTATGGGGGAAATTGAAAGGCAAATGAAAAGCATTGAGCTCAAATGCTGTGAAAAGAAAAATTCATGAGGAAAAAAGAAAAGAAAAGCAGAAAAGCATGAAGATGAGCTTAATGAAAAAGGAAAAGTTGGGAATGAGTGAGATTGATGAGAAAGAGAGTTGTGCTTAAATTTTGAATACCATGGTAGCTCTCTTAACTCAAGGTCTTTGCATTCCAGAAAAGATGAGAACCAAACAATTGATAAATAAGTATATGACAAGCATATGAAATAAATAAGAATTTGGATATATGAGAGTTTCAAAAGATTACAATGTTCCCCAACAATAAAGGGTTTAGTTCACCATTGTCATGGTGAAACTAGATGAAAATAATGAAAGAATGGAAAAGCAAACCCTAGATGTGATAAAAAGGAGCCTAAGCATCCAAGAAATCTCCTCCAAGGTATATATAAGCCCAAAAAGATAACAAAAAGATTAATGAATCTAGCTAATAAAAATAGACAACCGCCCAAGAGCCTAAATTCACCGCTCAGTGGTTTGCCTCTTGCCGCTTTGACCGCTCAGCGGTTAGTTTTGCTGCTGAGCGGTTTCCCTCTAGTCGCTTTGAGCACTCAGCGTTCCATTCTGGCGCTCAACGGCTTTCTTGACCCTTCTTTTCATCATTTTTCTCCTTCTTTCATGGGTCTCAGTCCACCTTGCTTTATTCCATCTTTATTTCACCTTAAAACCCTGCAAAACAATGTAAAACAAGCATAATATCTCTAAAACCAACTTTTGACTCTCACAAGACACAACTAAGTGTTTTACTTGATTTAAAGCTCATTCTAAGCCATAAAGGGTGTGTTTTACTATCATAGATTAAGCAATTGTTTAGCACATAGTTGTATCAAAGACAAGATAATAAACAATTTAGATATGCATTGATACAATCTTCACAATCTCACAATATTATCTCAATTAAGATATTTGCAACAGATAATAGTAGAGATAATAGCAGATATATAGGATTTAAGCAATTAGTAAAGATAAAACCAAATTCCAGATGTGGAATTTATATGGCTACCTACTTTGCAAATTACGTGAACATGAATTGGAACTTGGTAGACTAAAGGATGAAGAGGAGATTGAAGGAAAGAAGCTCATTGCTCTAAAGACTACAAGCAAGAACAACTCAAAAATAGACATGGACGAGAAAGAATTGATGACCTTGATGGTAAGGAAATTTAGTCGACTGTTAAATAATGATAATCAACTGACTAACCTTGTAGGTCAAGGCAAAAAGAAAAACTTCAGTACAAATGTGTTCCAATGCTATGAATGTGGAAAAGAAGGTCACATCAAGCCCGATTGTCCTGATATAAAGCCGAAGCATAAAGGAAAGAAGAGATTTCCTCAAGGCAGAAATATGAAAAGAAAAGGATCATACATTGCTTGGGAGAACTCAGATTCTAAAAGCTCAAGTGATGAAGATGTTGATCAAGAAGAGGAATCCAACATCTGCAACATGGCTGGAACACTAAGTGATGACAGTGACAGTGATGAAGAATTTGAGAAGCTGCCAATAAAAGAGAAGTATCAGCAACTGATTCAAACATTCAGAGAATTGCATGAGAAGAGATTAAATACAAGGTGCAAACATGGTTGGTTATTAATCATGGTTGTGCGTCATAAAAAAAAAGGGAGATTTTTGAAATTGTTGACAACACAATTTCTATATCAATCTAGTTTTCTATGATGACAACACATTGCTTAATAACATGTATATGTTGTTTGCTGTTATTACATGTTCTTTTGCATATTAACTGTTATATTTGTTGAACATGTTTGTATACTATGTTACATGTTCCTATGCTGATTGATTGGTATATATATATATATATATATATATATATATATATATATATATATATGGAACTTGTTTACATGCTTTATGTGCTACGTGTTTTGCATCACTTTATATGTTTTACTGCACGTGTTTTAAAGCTAAAAAACACAAGCACTCTTACGAACTTTTAACTGTGTGACAAAGTTCTAGTACAGTCGATTACATTACAAATGGATTTGACTATGCTAAAGTGTTTGTGCAGATTTTGAAGATCAGTGCTACGTGAATTTTTAAGAAGAAAAGAATTTCAAAATGTTTTACATGGTTGATGTCGACTATGTGTTTTACGTATTCGACTATATCTGTTGTCTGAATTGGAATTTTGTTATGCTCTTGCACTCTAACGACTATATTTTTAAAAGTTAGTTGAGCATTGATGACTTGGTCAACTGTATTGAATGTGTTCTTTTATTTGTTGACCGTGAGCTACTATGTTGACTGAACTGTTATAATTGTTATAATACAGTCGACTAAATTAATAGCACATTCGGACTGGGAATCTGACTGTATAACAAAAATCTATAAATAGACTAAACACAGGTTTGTTCAGGGACTTTCAAAAAACTAACAATTTCATTTATGTTTCAGATTTCTCTTAGCTCCAAGAATTCTCCAAGAAGACGGTGGTGATCTTTCTTGAACGAGATTCGTTGAGGAGACATTGTGCGCTTACACTTGCTGATCATTACCTCCACAAGAAAGGTGCATCTGTTTGATCGTGTTGAAGGCTTGGCATCCTGTGAAGACTGCTGAATTGTGATCAAGGCTTGGCATCCTGTGAAGACTGCTGGAATTGTACCTGTTGTGATACATAGGGATAATGCACTTTGAGGATTGTTAAAAGTGGTGTTGCAGATTGTAGAAGAGGGGATTTTTGCTGCAATTCTGGTTTTGTTGTGCAACTATATTTTGGTTTTGGGTTAGAGAGGAGATTTGTATTTTTGACGTGGAGGTCTTCTATAAATTCCTTGTTGTAAAAATCGCAACCATTATAGTGCATTTGCTTCATGGTGGAAGGACACTGGATCTAGGCATTGTTGGCCGAACCAGTATAAAAACCTGTGTTTGATTTTCTCTATCCCTTATCTTTTACATTTTAGTCGACTCTATTTCTAACACAGTCTACTACGTTTTTTCCACTGCATACATTTTTTTATTGCTTGCATTTCAAGAAACTTTAAAAAACTTTATACTTTGTTTTCAAGATTGCCAAAAGAACATATTTTTGAAACATCACCAATTAACCCCCCCCCCCCTCTTGGTGTATAAAGAAGCCTACCTATTTTCCAACAGCATTGTCTTCCCAAGCTGTGTAAGCTTTCTTTTTCTTTGGAAACTTTATTTCCTTCTTTTCTTCAGTTTTCTTGTTCTTAGGACATTCAGTCTTCATATGTCCTCTGATACGCGGGGCCTAAGCCCAATAAATAAAGACCAACAACCCAACCCAAGGAGAAGGGTAAAAGTGTCATTTCTACAAAGGGGGAGGGGTGTGCTTATCCTCATAAGGGGCGACATTAGTAATTGTTTTTCCTCCACATGTAAAGAACTCATTTGTCACGTGCTTCCTAAGGCTTTCTAGAAGCCAAGCACCTTTAGCACATGTTGATTAGTTGGCATAGGCATTTTTTTCTTGTTGAGGCTGAGAGGTTCATCTATAAAAACTCTTGGCTTAGTTTGTATCTACACTTTTGGATGTAATGAAATTCTTCTTGCTGTTGAAACTTTCCAGCACTAGAATTCTGGCCGAAAGTCCTCCCTCCCTGAGCTTCTCCACATCTCAACTAGCTTCCTTCCAATGGAAGGCNGGCTGAGCTAGTCTCCATCACCACCAAAGCTCACTTCCACCATCAACTTCCTTCACCTAAACACCTACTCCATTCTACGTGATTTGCTATCACTTCATTATCCAAACTCTATCCGCATCTCATTTGTCGTATCTCAGATTGCAACCGCAACTTAGTTCCACCGCATCTCACCTCTGCTGCATTCCATATCGTGTCCGCTGCTGTTCATTCATGATCTCCGCTGCTGGTTCAAGTCCGTGAGGTTGGAGCCACCGTATCA
>NW_014543120.1:468300-470489 GCF_000741045.1 Vigna radiata var. radiata | reverse complement strand
CCAGGTTGAGAAGCTATTTCTGGTGCAGAATTCACGTGAATCTTCATTCTGCAAATCTGCAGAATGTTTCCAGCATAGTGCAACTCTACCCGCAGCTGAGAGCTTTGCAGAATCTTCTTTGATTCTTATTTCTAAAGAGAAACCAAAGCTGCAAAGTCCAATACCTTTTTCTTCTGTTCTGTTTGCCAGCTTTTGCCAATTTTGAAATCAACTTCCAAATACTGTTTCAACTGCAACCTTTCTAAAATGAATTTTTGGAACCAAATTGCTTAAACTGATTTTTTTTAAAATCATTTGGTGCACTGATTTGAATGTAAANAGTTGGTCAAGGTCAGATTGCCTCAGATTTCTGTAAGGTACTGTTGAACCAATTGGATTAAGTTCCAAATNTTCTTTCAACTTTGGAAGCAATCTGTCTTCAATCTGTATTAAAACAGTTGACCTACAAGTGGTTCTTGCACTTTCCTTTACAGTCCTAATGCTGATTAACTGTGCTGATATTCCATTAGCATTTGTAGTCTTTGTTGTTTGATGTGTTGCAGCTATAATTTCAAAAGCAAGGAACCATTGGCTGCAGCAGAGGACTCATTGAACTGACAGCAGTGCATGAGTTAGAGCTTTTAGCAGACCTTCCAAGCAAGTCTGGACAGAAACAAGCTTCCCACACAGCATCTTTCATCTTGGAAACGTTGCAGACTTCCATTCAGTTCTTCACAGCATATCCAAGGACCTGTAAGACCAAAGGAGCAGCTGAACTAAATTCAAATGCAAGGCACACACGGAGCAATAAGAGTAGTGTAGCTTGACCTTTTGGAGGTTTGAAATTTGTTTCCATTCTAGTTTCCATTTTCTTGTAAAAGGACATTAATACCAAGTGTTGGAAGAGTCCTTGGTGCTCTCTCCAATCTTGACAATTTTCTTTGTTTGCTTTGATAGTAGGCGGTGAGTGTGTCTTGTTAGCCAAAAGCTACAAGCCTCACCTAGGTTTCCTTTGTTTTATTTTTCTTCATTCCACGTAATAGGCTTTTGTTACTTTAGAAGTCCGCAATTAGGAGTCTAGGTGTTTGTTTTTAATCTTTGTTTGAGTCCACTTTCAAATTCAATAGTGAATTCTCCTTTGAAATTGATCAAGTAAGTAACCATAGACATTCTGGCTAGGCAAGACTTGGTACTTAAGCAGCCCTTGGCTCACCTCTCTTACCTGGGAATAGTCTTTTGGTGAAATCTTAAACCTTTTCAAATTAGGAACTCACTTTTGAAATTAAAAGATGTTTTCTTCCCAATTAGAGAGTCATTTTGAAAATCTCATTTTTTTGAAACAAAAAGAACTAAAAGAGCTCAATTCATGGCGACTAAGACATAAGGAAAATAAGAANATGAGTGGAGTGTATTATCAAGCTGAGAGAGATATCCCATTATTTGGTAGGAACATTAGTGCCTTATCATATTTAGCTTGGGAGAAGAAAATTAATGAGTTACATCCATTCTTTGCTAGCATGAGTGACTCCTATGTCCTTAGTCTATACACTGTTCGATTTGAAGATTATGCAAGAGAGTGGTGGGATAAGAGGCAATTTAGTGTTAGATATGGTAGAAAATCCCCCATTCATGATTGGAAAGAATTAAAAGATTGCATGAGAAGAACCTATCTTCCTCCTTCATTTGAGAGAAACCATGAGCTTATGAGAGAATTCATTAGAGAGGGCAAGTCATTCATTAAAAATTTAAGTGGGTTTTCTCGTCGGGAAAGAGAGTTTAGTGAAAAACTTCAAAGGCAATGGGAAGAAACAAGCAAATATAGGATTGAGAGAAGAAAAAGAGAGGAAGAGGAAAAAGAAAGAAGAGAGAGGGAAATGAGAGAAGATGAAGAAAGAAAGGAAAGAGAAGCAGAGAGAAAAAAAGAAGAAGAGAGAAGAAAAAGAGAGGAAGAGGAAAGAGAAGAAGAGAGAAGAAAAGACGAAGAGAGAATAAAAGGAAAAGAAAGAGAAGAGAAAGAAGAAATTGAAAGAAAAGAAGTGGAAGAAAGTGAACAAAAGCAACTAAGAGCAATATCTCCTCCAACCACAATGGAATCAAAACTATCAAGGGGAGGTTTTCTATCCTTTCACTTTTCTTCATTTATTTTTGAAATTCCAAAATCTCACTTTTCTTTCCAAGAATTTGCCATGCCATCTTTAAAAATGCTCAAA
>NW_014543120.1:460897-467260 GCF_000741045.1 Vigna radiata var. radiata | reverse complement strand
ATCTCACCTCTGCTGCATTCCATATCGTGTCCGCTGCTGTTCATTCATGATCTCCGCTGCTGGTTCAAGTCCGTGAGGTTGGAGCCACCGTATCATCCTCTTTCTCCATATCCGTAGCATTTCACACTTGATGGAGATCCTTGATTTTCTCTCCTTTCTCCACAGAATTTATCCTTACTGATGAGTCGATATTTTATTGATTTCACTTAGTCTTTTGTGCAAGAATTAATTAGGGAATTGTGCTTAATTGTCCGGTATTTTCCCGTTTTTCCTAATTATGCTTAATTTGACCGGAAATTCAAATTTTAATTAATTTGAATTTTCTGAGCTAATTATTTGCATTATTATTTTCAGGGAAAATTTTGGAAACACAATTTGGGACATTTGTAGGAGACAAAATAAATTCAAGACTCTCCAATTAGAAATTTTAAATTTTAGTTGTATTGTAATTTTAATTGTTTAAACTTTTTGGATGAGCTTTTGTGCATTGGGCCCTTTTTTGTGGCAAATTTGTAAAAGCCCAAAACTTTGTGAGACACATGTCCTACCCTAGGGTTTTTGGGTGGACCCCACCCTATATTTTAAGACACACACGGTCCTAGGAGGGGTGTGTGCAGCAGCCGTCATTTTCATTTTATTCTCTGGCTGGAACATCATTTTTAGGAGTGCATGAAAATTCCTTGGAACAATGTTATTCACGGTGTTGGACTTTGGTTGAATGAGGGGAGCTCCTTAATTTTATTTTGTTGATTTGCTTGCTGCTTCATTTGATTTAGCACTTAGCATTAAAGTTTTATTACTTAAGCACATTCCAATTAAAGTGGAGAGAACTCACGGTGACACCTCTTATTAGTTTTTGGGAAGCGCATCCTATTTTCCTTCTCGTTGACCATTCGTTTCTGCTGTAAGGGATGTGCTAGAATTTTTTTTGCATTTCATAAATTGAATAGAAGATTAGGTGAGGAGTTGGGACGGTACCAGGAGCAAGGTTCCAGCTGCCATCTAGAATGGACTTTTCTTGGAGCATGTTGGAGTGTGGACACGGTGCTGGATTCATTGGGGGCAGTCCACGTGATGCAAGTAAGTGTGGCCCATGGGAAAGCTGAAACCGAGAGGGTTCTGGAACGTTGTTTGATTGGATTGACGTAGTAACGCTGGGAAGAATGGAAAGGCTCCAATTTAATTTTATAGTGCTAAATTTACTCTTTACCTTTTTATTTTGGTTTCATGATTTTGCAATTAAAGCTTTTCAATTTAATATGTTGTCACGTCTTTAGTTTATTGTTTCTATGCTTGAACAATGAAATGTATGCTGCTTGCAAGTTGGGGTCATTCACCTTTTCATTTAAGTTTAATTTAAGGGAAAACACGGACACTTGGCTACAAGTGATGCACTGATTTAATTCTACAAGTTTCTTTTCCTTTTCAATTGCCAATTTGTTTTAGGTGTGCACGCGCGGTTATTATAATCTTTGCTTGGGAAGATAGGTTGAGTTATTTTTCGTGTTTTAATTTAGTGTTGCATTTTACTAATCTCAATTGTGCTAGATGTTTGTTTATTACAGTGTTAGGTTTAGCATTTTCACTCTCTTTAATGCTTTCAATGATGTTCGGATATGTTTAATTTTTATTTTTAATTTGATCTAATTGCATTCACGAAAACACTTTCAAAACCCCCCCTTCGTGTGAGACCTGATTCTCGAACCACAGTTTGGTCCTTGAGAGACGACCTAGGGGTCATTCCCTAGCTATACTGCATTTCTCATATGCAATCAAATTTGTATGGGCCGCGACACCCATCAAATTTTGGCGCCGTTGTCAGGGACCAATGATTCGGTTTTAAGTATTTTGTTGTGTTAGTGTGTGTTGTGTTTTGTCTTGTGTTATGAGTGTGATGTTCTGTTTTGTGTGTTCGTCATTGTGTGTTGCATTTAGGTAGCCTTAGTTGCATATTTTCATTGCATTCTTCTTTTTCCCCTTTTTTTTTCTACATGTCTACCTATTTTAATTTTGTGAATACTGTTTCTTCTGCCTATGTCCATGACTTTGATTCTCCTTCTGCAGTTAACTCTGATATTGCTTCTCATGCATATTCTGCTGACTTTTATGTTGAGAATAATATGACTCATCCTCCCATTCTTGAGAGTGCTCTTTGTGAGCCAGCTTCACTTAGTGAGGATGATGTTCATTGCGTTCTCACATCTGGACTGATAGATTTGTTGCCTAGGTTTTATGGTTCTGCGGGTGAATGCCCACACAGACATTTGGAGGAGTTCTACACCATTTTCTCTTCAAAGAAACCTCCTCATGTCCCTAATGATCGCATTTTCTTAAAGGCATTTCTGCATTCAGTAAAAGAAGCAGCATGGGAATGGCTTTATTATCTTCCTCCAAAATTCAAGGCCAATTGGGAAGATCTGAAGCATCGGTTTTTGGAAAGATTCCGCCTTTCACAGCATCAATATCAAGAACCACCATTCCAGAATGCTTGTATGCCTCCACCAGTCCAGGAACCACAGTAGTTGCAGTCCTATCAGCCTGCCCAAGCAACTCCTCATCCTTCTACTACTTTTGAGCCTACATTGAAGGAGTTACTAAGGCAAATGACCATGCAGAACATTGAGTTCATGCAAGAGACCAGAGCATCCATTCAGAGTTTAACTGATCAGATGTGGCAGATGGCTACTCAACTCACCGAGGAACAGTCTCAAGTTTCAGAGGAATCGTCATTCCAGACTGTTCAGCTTCCAGATTATGTTAGTGCCATCCACATAGGAGATGAGGAGCAGAGTCATGATCTTACTACTGCGCATCTACTTTCCCACCCTCCTATGCCCCCACTCTTGCATCTGAGGAGACTGATGAAGAATTGGAAGACCAGACAGATATGAGCAACACTTTTGAGATAGATAGACCAGCTTCACCTCCACCTCTCTACCAATCTTTAGGGAAGTGGAGGTAAACATACCTTTGATTGATTCTGTTGTTGATGATTATGCTGATGATGGGTATGTTGATGATTGTATTTTTGATGAGCATTATTTTCATTCCCCCTCTTTACATGATGAGAACCACCTTGTGTTATCACATCTGAATGTTTGTTCTCCATGCACTGAACATGAATCTGAACCTCAACTCAGATTGATGAGCAGTAAGTCTCCTCAACTCAAATTGATGAGCAGTAAGTCTCCTCAACTCAAGCTCGTGCTCACAGAGCTTTTTAAAGAGGAAAGGCATTGACATTTGAGAGAGGTTTTGTGACTCCGAGATGGCAGTCACCTTTGGTTGCCAAGACCTGTCCAATGATTTCAAAATTTTCACATTTAACTTATCAGTATCAAAGGTCTTACCCAAACCTGTCAAATGGTTCACTATGTGAGTGAAACGCTTCTGGGAATCAAAAATTGTTTCTCTAGGTTGCATTATGAGCATCTCATACTCCTGGATGAGCGTGTTCTTCCTAAAACGTTTCACGTCCTCTGTACCCTCATGTGTGACTCTAAGGACTTCCCACATTTCCTGTGTTGTCTTACACACTAAAATTCTATAAAATTCATCAAGTACAACAGTAGATGAAATAATATTACGAGCTTTAATATCAAACTAAGCTCGTCTATTTTCTTCAGCAGTTAAGCTAAAAAATGGTTTTTTTACCTCCACACCATGAATTGTACTTTTAGGAATAAAAGGAACATGTTGTACTGCTTCCCAGATGCCTCTATCAACAGACCCCATAAATATTTCCATTCTGACTTTCCAAAACGCATAATTATCACCAGTAAAGAGTGGTGGTCTGTTAATAGAAGCACCCTCGGCATATACAAGATTTTGATGACTGGCCATTTTCGCAAAATTTGGAAGAATATCAAAGCAAGCTCTAATACCAATTGTTGGTTAGAACAACCGGTATCGCTATAGAGTCGCGCAACGGAATAAGATTTATAAAGCGGAAAGCGTGTTCGGTCACAAGTTAAATTAAAATGGTCAGTTTTAAAAGTAAATTTTCTTATAGAAAATTTAACAAACAGTTGATGTGCATAAAACAGTAAAAAGTGTAAGGAGTAGAAGAATGATGCACTGGATTTTTATACTGGTTTGATTCAAAAGAATCTACGTCCAGTTGTTAATCACTATAGAAAGTGATTAACGTTTTCACTAAAAACAGTTTCACAGATTTACAAAGAGTGAAAGAGAATATGATGATAGAACCTTCCTTCGACAAACGAACCCGAAAGGTTCTTCCTTCGACTAACGAACCGAAAACATGCAATCTGCTCTTTCCTTTGACAAACAAACCAGAACAACACAGAGAAGGTCTTCCTTCGACAAACTAACCGAAAGATGACCACCTTGCCAACTCGAACAGAACCGCTCCGACTTTCGACAAACGAAACACGAACTTCACCTATTCACGAGACCAGGCAAAGCACACCTTGCCAACTCGAAGAGAATCGCTCTGACTTTCGACAAACGAAACACGAGCTTCTCCTATTCACGATGTTAAGATTATTGACAACACAATTTCTATATCAATCTAGTTTTTTATGATGACAACACATTGCTTAATAACAAGTACATGTTGCTGCATTACATGTTCTTATGTTGATTAAACTGTAATATCTGTTGAACATGTGTATGTGTTTGTACTATGTTACATGTTCTTGTGTTGATTGATTGATATATTTCTGGAACATGTGTATATTCTTTAATGTGTTGTGTGTTATGCATCATTTCATATGTTTTACTACACATTTAAAGCAAGAAATCACAAGCACTTTTACGAACTTATTCTTGTGCTACAGAGTTCTAGTACAGTCAACTACATTACTAATGAATTCGACTATGCTAAAACCCTTGTATAGATTTTGAGAATCACTGTTATGTGCTATTTTGAGAAGAAAAGAATTTCTAAGTGTTATATGCTAAAACCCTTGTACATATTCGACTGTATTTGTTGTTTGATTTGGAATTTTGTTATGCTCTTGCACTCTAACAGTTATATTTTTAAAAGTTAGTTGAGCAATTATGACTTGGTCAACTGTATTGAATGTTGATAACGGTTTAAAAACAGTTATTTTCATACTTAATTTTGATATCAAAAACACCCTTTTGACTTAGAAACTTGCTTGGAATCATGAGTTTTCTTTATTTTTGTGAATAAAAGAGTTGAGGATGCGTTTTATGATTTTTTTTTGTTAAATTCCCTTAATTTTGTAGGTTTTTGGAATGATTTGACAGAATGGTTGAATTATCAAATGGTTGGAGTGTAGAACAGTCAAACAGAATGCAGAAAAGTCAACCAGTCAACCAGAAAAGTCAATCGGTCAACCAGAAAAGTCAACCAGTCAATCAGTTGACCAAAATGCTGAAAAGTTGACCAGAGTGCAGTTGACCAGCACCGGGCGGTGAAATTGAGCGTCGAGCGGTGAAATTGAGCGTCGGGCGGTGCTGCGGCTTGAGGGAAACCGCCCGGCAGTGAAATTAGGCGTCGGGCGGTTGTCAAATGGGCCTGGACTTGTTTTATGTTATTTTTTATGATCTGTTTGGGCTTGGGCTTGTTTTATGTCATTTTTATGCCCTATTTAAAGGCCAGAACGTCTTAGGGTTTGTATCTTTTGATGGCTTAGGCACAAAAACACACTTTTCACCACTTTGGTGCAACTCTCCTTTTCTCCTTTTTAGGGTTTGTATCTCTTTCATTCCATTCTTCACCTAGTTTCTCCATGACGATGGAGAACTAATCTTATTTGTTGTTGGGGAAAGATGTAACCTCTAAACTCTCATATATCAAAATTCTTATTTTATTTATACGCTTACGTATGCTTTGATTATCAATTGTTGGGTTTCACTTCTACGCTTAAAGCTTTTATCGTTTAACTCAGTCGATAATCGTTGTTTGTCTTTATTAATACGAGAACGTACAGTACTGTCATGAACTGGGGAAATTCCTTGATTAAGCAATACCACCTAGGGATAAGGGGTAGGACGATCAATTGTTTTTGCTTCTGTTCTTAATGCGTTATTAATTACTAGGGGAGGCTAGGGATATCAAGCCAGTAACTAATAATAGGCTCTTTTCGCCGAGGGATCGGGTTAAGGGTAGACTAAGAAAGTTTGCATGACAATTAGATAACAAAGCGAAACAAATAAGAAAGGTAAATATGTGAGAGTGATTGGGTGAAATTTGAACCCTAGCAACAAATCCATCTCATCTTATCAACATCATCCATCCACTTTTGTGTTTAACCTCAATTGATCAAATTGCATTTGTTACCAATAAGGAGCATTGGTAAAACTTGAAGAATTGTTTTGATGATGCTGCAAGAAGTATTATTTAAAGAGAACATTAGATTTATTTAAAAA
>NW_014543120.1:457914-459727 GCF_000741045.1 Vigna radiata var. radiata | reverse complement strand
TAGTCTTGATTGGTTAAGCAAAAGCACAACAGTTTAGTGTCGTGAGTCTCTTGGGAAAACGATACTTGGACTTACCATTTATTATTGCTTGAAACAATTTGGTACGCTTGCCAATTTGTTAACAAGTTTTTGGCGCCGTTGTCGGGGACTCATGGTAGAACTATTCTATGTGTGTGATTCTTAACTGATTAGACTTTCTATCTTTCTACCCCTTTCTTTCTATCCTTTTATCTTTCTGTTTTTATTTTTTTTTCTTTGTTTAAACAAAACAACGAAAATAAAAAAAAAAAATATTTTTTTACTGTTTTTGTTTTTTTTTTGGCTAATTTTGTGCTCTAGTGCAGTGTTCTTTAGTGTATGCAGGATAAAATTTTTGGTACTAGGAGCACAAGATCATCAGGAGGCAGATAAGGAAGGAGAATTGGTTCACCACCACCCTGATGTGAAAAGTGACAAACCCAAACCTGGCATATCAGTGAAATTCAAGAATAGGTTATGGGTTGTCAAGACTATCAAAGCAAACAGAATTCTGAAGATGGAGGATCCTTAGAGTTGGTGACAAGAAAAGTCTCGAGATGTTGTTGGTGTCATGGAGGAAGGAAGAACGCCAACAGAAAATATCAACACCTACTAATGGGTGTTTGGGCTTTACCGGGTCAAGCTAATGACGTTAAAAGAGCGTTTGCTAGGAGGGAACCCAGTTTCTGAATTTTTTATCTTTAATTTCATTTTCATTTTATTTTATTTGACTTGATTTTATTTTATTTTATTTTATTTTATTTTATTTTATTTTATTTTTGGGTTACGCGCTGCTTCTGATGGCAGTAATGATAGCATCTACTGAGGGATGCTTCCACAACATCTACTGATGGATGTCACTAACGGCGTTTACTGATGAATGCTACTGGGATAGCATCTACTGAGGGATGCTAGAAGATTTAGGTATCTACTGAAGGATACAGGAAGGTACACCTACTGATGGGTGACGGTAAGTTTTGCACCTATTGATGTGTGCTAGAAAGGTTTGGGTCAGGCTCGTGACGTTAAAGAAGCGCTACCTGGGAGGCAACCCAGTGTTCTAAACTTATCTTTTTAAATTTTGTTATATTTGCTTCTGTTTTTAGAATAGGTATTAATGTACTTGGTTGGACACTATATCTGATGCAGTGGTTTGATTTTATATTTTTTGCATGATGGGTATTGCTTGATGATGCTTTGATATTGATGAAGTTGAGATTGCACAATATGTTGTTGGTTCACAAGCTGCGTGAACAGATGCATTGTGGTTTTGTGATTGTGATTATGAGGTTAAGCAGGGTATTTGATTGAATGATTGGAATAAGCTTGTGTGAGGTTTTTGAGCTCCAGAGTTCTTGTTGATATATTTTCTATCTACTAGAAGCATGAATGATTTTTCCTGATTTTCTGTGATTGATTGTATTACGTGTATGTGTCACATGATCAAGGCCGTTTTTGATAAGCCCTTTTCTAGCCAAAAATTTCATCCCACATGAAAAAGGAACATCATATGTTCTACCCTTTTTGAACCTAAGCCTTAAGCAGAATGTGAAAACCCTTGCTATGAAAATCTTTGCCTTGAGTTAGCTTGAGAAATATTTTTGGGATATTGTGAAAGGTTCAAGTTTGGGGTTGTTGAGAGAATTGAAAAAGAAAAAGAAAAGTTAGGCATTGAGCTTATGAGTTGAAAAGAAAATGCATGAGAAAAGAGGAAAATTTAGAAAAAGCAAAGCATGAAAAGAAAAGCTAAATGTGAAGAAAAGGGAAAGTTGGGAATGAGTGAGATTGGTAAAAA
>NW_014543120.1:453567-457844 GCF_000741045.1 Vigna radiata var. radiata | reverse complement strand
TTCCTTGTTAGCCCAACCACATTATAAGCCTTGAAAAGTCCTTGTGATGACATGTGCATGTGATGATGTTTGATTGTTGTAAATGAAAGGCAACTTTGTTCTATGTGACTTGTAGATAGTAGAGGGAAGGAGTGACCTTTATACACCTTTGAGTGAAACACTTTATCTGGTGAGGAATGATTCCATGAATTCATTATTATATCTATGCTTAGCTAATTGATCATTCATGAGAATAACATCTGTTGGAAGATTATGTAATTATGTAAACACCAGGATCAGTAATTTGAATCAAAGCATGTGCACATCTTGACTAAATTTTATTGATGAGTTGATTTAAGTGATTACCTATCTTGAAAGAAAGAGCTTTTGAACGTGATTGAACCATTGTGTTGATTTGTGGAAAACTAAGTTTCATCTTGTTTGCTTGAGGGTAAGCAAAGTTTCAAGTTTGGGGTTGTGATAACGGTTTTAAAACAGTTATTTTCATACTTAATTTTGATATCAAAAACACCCTTTTGACTTAAAAACTTGCTTGGAATCATGAGTTTTCTTTATTTTTGTGAATAAAAGAGTTGAGGACGCGTTTTATGATTTTTTTCGTTAAATTCCCTTGATTTTGTAGGTTTTTGGAATGATTTGAAAGAATGGTTGAATTATCAAGAGTGTTCCTCCCTGCACCTCACCTCCTTTTTCCTGCACCTCCAATTTTACTATTTTACCCTTTATTTTATAAAAAATTAAAATCTCTTTAATGGTAGCCCTTTCTCTCTCTGTTTCCTGGAAAACATACATGGGAATGCCATAGCTACACTCTGTTTCTTTAAATTACATTTTATATATGCAATATTCCTTCTCTCTTTGAAATGTGAATGTGAACGTGATGATGAGAGAAACAATAAATAAATATTTATGAAAAGGGCATGGTGAACTCCATACTGCATCATCGGTTTTTGCATCAGCCCCATCTACCAAGTGCATGGTGAACTACACTACTAGCAACACGTTTAAAAGTTTCTTCCATCAACCGCATCTACAAGTGCGGTATTCTCAGCACCTCCACTTCCTGCGAAATCTCGCATCTCCCAAATGCGGCAGCCGCATCTCCCAGGTGCGACATCCTTCAGCCGCATCTCCCAGGTGCGGCATCCCTCAACCGCATCTCCCAATGCGGTTCTGCGCAGCAACAGCTGCACCTCCCCCAAGTGTCAACCGCACTCCCAGGTGCGGCATCCTTCAGTCGTATCTCCCAGGTGCGGCATCCCTCAGCCGCATCTCCCAGGTGCGGTTCTGCAAAGCAACAACTGCACCTCCCCCAAGTGTCAACCGCACCTCGGTTTTGTGCAACTCTCCCAAGCTTTTTCCAGTTTTTTTAAAATTAAAATATTGTTTCAATGTTGGAATTGGAAATATAAAAAGAATGGAAGGTGTAGGATGAAGTTGGTGAGGTGCAGGAAGAACTGCTCAATTATCAAATGGTTGGAGTGTAGAAAAGTCAAACAGAATGCAGAAAAGTCAACCAGTGAACCAGAAAAGTCAATCGGTCAACCAGAAAAGTCAACCAGTCAACCAATTGACCAGAATGCTAAAAAGTTGACCAGAGTGCAGTTGACCAGCGCCGAGCGGTGAAATTGAGCGTCGGGCGGTGCTGCGACTTGAGGGAAACTGCCCAACGGTGAAATTAGGCGTCGGGCGGTTGTCAGATGGGCCTGGACTTGTTTTATGTTATCTTTTATGATTTGTTTGGGCTTGGGCTTGTTTTATGTCATATTTATGCCCTATTTAAAGGCCAAAACGTCTTATGGTTTGTATCTTTTGATGGCTTAGGCACAGAAACACACTTTTCACCCTTTTGGGGTAGATTTGGAGATGTTGCAGCTCTCCTTTTCTCCTTTTTAGGGTTTGTATCTCTTTCATTCCATTCTTCACCTAGTTTCTCCATGATGATGCAGAACTAATCTTATTTGTTGCTGGGGAAAGATGTAACCTCTAAACTCTCATATATCAAAATTCTTATTTTATTTATACGCTTGCGTATGCTTTGATTATAAATTGTTGGGTTTCTCTTCTACGCTTAAAGCTTTTATCGTTTAACTCATTCGATAATCGTTGTTTTTCTTTATTGATACGGGAACGTACAGTACTATCATGAACTGGGGGAAATTCCTTGATTAAGCAATACCACCTAGGGATAGGGGGGTAGGACGATCAATTGTTTTTGCTTTTGTGCTTAATGCGTTATTAATTACTAGGGGAGACTAGGGATAGCAAGCCAGTAACTAATAATAGGCTCTTTTCGTCGAGGGATCGGGTTAAGGGTAGACTAACAAAGTGTGCATGACAATTAGATAACAAAGCGAAACAAATAAGAAAAGTAAATATTTGAGAGTGATTGGGTGAAATCTGAACCCTAGCAACAAATCCATCTCATCTTATCAACATCATCCATCCAGTTTTGTGTTTAACCTCAATTGATCAAATTGCATTCATATTTATTTTTCTGCACTTTAAATTGAAAAATCCCAAAATATTATTTTTATAGTCTTGATTGGTTAAGCAAAAGCACAACAGTTTAGTGTCGTTAGTCTCTTGGGAAAACGATACTTGGACTTACCATTTATTATTGCTTGAAACGATTTGGTACGCTTGCCAATTTTTTAACAAATGTGTTCTTTTATTTGTTGACCGTAGGCTACTAAGTTGACTAAATTATTATAAATGTATAATACAGTCGACTGAATTAGTAGCACATTTCACTGAGAATCTGACTGTTTAACAGAAATCTATAAATAGACTGAACACTAGTTTGTTCGAAGACTTTTCATCATCTGACAATTTCACTTCTGTTTCAGATTTCTCGTTACTCCAAGAGTTCCCCAAGAAGACAGTGGTGATCTTTCTTGAAAGAGATTCAAAGAGGAGATTCAATTGGGCATTCATTGGCTGATCAATATCTGCACAAGAAGGTGTTTTTGTGATTGATCGTGTAGGCTTGGCATCCTGTGAAGACTGATGGAATTTTCTGAGGCTTGGCATCATGTGAAGATTTGCTGGAATTGGACATGTTGTCATACAGGGGGATAGTTTACTTTAAGGATTGTTCAAAGTGGTGTTGTAGATTGCAGAAGAGTGGATTCTTGTTGCAAGTTTCATTGTGTTGTGCAGCTATATTTTGGTTTCGGGTTAGAGAGGAGATTTATATTTTTGACGTGGAGGCCTTCTATAAATTCCTTGTTGTAAAAACCGCAACCATTATAGTGCATTTGCTTCCTGGGATGGAAGGACACTGGATGTAGGCATTGTTGGCCGAACAAGTATAAAAATTTGTGTTTGCATTTCTCTATCCCTTATCTTTTACATTCCAGTCGACTTTATTCTTTACGCAGTCAACTACATAATTTTCGCTGCATAGATATTCTGATTGCTTGCATTTCAAGAAATTTCAAAAAGCTTTATACTTTGACTTTAAGATTGCGAAAAGAAAGTGTTTTTGTAACAACACCAATTCAACCCCCCCTTCTTGGTGAAATAAAGAAGCCAACCTGTTTTCCAACAATTGGCACCAGAGCTGGTTTTCATAAGATATTTGAAAAACTAGTCGACTCTGTTTTTCTTGATTCGACTATACACCTGGGGATGGCTTCCTGTTTTCAAACTTTTGGTGAAGGTGCTTCAACAAACAGACCACCTCTGTTTGTTGGCGAAAACTATCCATTGTGGAAAATCAGAATGAAAATTTTTCTTGAATCGCAAGATAGAGGAATCTTGGATGCTACTTTAAATGGACCATTTGTGCCTACAAAAACTGTTGATGAGAAAATTGTTTTAAAACCTTTTACTGAGTGGACTGCTGATGAGAATAAAAAATCTCAGTATGATATTAAAGATAGGAATATTATTGCCTCTGCACTAACAGTTGATGAATTTTTCTAGATAAACAAAACCCTTATTTTAATTCAAACGTGATCCTCTTCTCATTCTGTGAAAAATGACGGCTTCATCATCAAGACCGGGAAAAAGAACTATGATAGTGATGAGTCGTTATTTCTTAAACTATATTTAGTTTATTGCACTTAAATAAACCTGGGAATTGTGTTTAATTGTCTGTTATTTCCCTGTTTTCCAAATTCTGCTTAATTTGGTCAGAAATTCGTAATTGTGCTAATTTGGATTTTNTGAGCTGATTAAGCGCATTTCTGGTTGCAGGGAAGTTGTGGAAACATCATCTGGAGCATTGGGATATGGCGTGACACATTCAAAGGCACAACATTTAGTCATTT
>NW_014543120.1:448984-450768 GCF_000741045.1 Vigna radiata var. radiata | reverse complement strand
TCTTTCTTGCTCACGTAAATTTGTGCCTTGGTATTGGAATCCGAATTTGTTGCATGAAAGGAGTAAGGGCATGGTTTCAAATGGATTGTTTTAAGTATATTTTAACTCCTTTTGAGAAATGGTGCACATGAGGACAAAAAGACAACAAATTGGATGGTTTCTTGAAGAGTAAAAATTGAAGTGGACTTGGTGGAGTGTAGTGCACGGCCATGAGGTTCTTTTTGGCCAATTGGACTTTTAAAATTAATTGTTAATTGTCATTTAGTCAAGTTAATTGCTAGGATTAAGTTAGGCTTGTTGGTTTCTTTGGTTTTTAATTAATCGAGTTAATAGGTTGAGTTTAACGTGTTTGAACTAGTGTTGAATTTAATTATTTTTAACTGTGTTTGTTAATTTGTTTGTAACAATGTTTGATGTTTGAATGTTGTCTAAGGTTTTTAATAGTGTTAGTTTAATTACCATGCTAGCTTAAATTAGTTGTTTGCATCTGTGTCTTTATTGAGTTCTTTAATTTTTGCAAAACCTTTTCAACCCCCCCCCCTTCGTGTTAGACTCGATTCTCGAACCGCAAAATTGGTCTTTGGGAGACGACCTAGGGGTCATTCCCTAGCTATACTGCATTTCTCTTATGCAATCAAATTTGTATGGGTTGCGACAACCCATCTAACAGCAAGAAGAGAAGCTGATCCTTTTGGTTGGTTCAATGATGATGAACAGAGAACTGTTTACATCTACAAATGGGGTTTCAAAGAAATCATACGGCATAAGTATTTGAACGTTTCGTTCTACCGCCAAGAGGGATTCAAATTCCAAGATTGGCTTGTGAAGAACGGTGTGTCAAAATTTATGGAGATGCAGGGAGATTGTTATCCCAACCTTGTAAAGGTATTTTACTGCAATCTGAAGAGAGATGGAAGCGGTCTAAAATCAAGGGTGAGAGGTGTAAATATTGTTATTAATCAATCAATCTGGGAAAATATGGCAGGACTTCAACAAGAAGGAATTTTATCTCATCAAGGAATGACTGGATTTAATTGTAAAAACATGTACAAATGTCTACTAAGAAATCCTGCTTCAGCAAGCAATGTTGAGGAATTCAGTATCAGAAACCTTTTAATGGATGAATGCCTCTGTGCATATGTGATCACCTGGATACTCCTTCCCAGGGAACATGATCAATCAATTATGAATGAAGAAGACCTGAGTCTAGTATATGTTCTAATTTTTTATACTCCTGTTAATTGGCCTTTCACCATCCGTGACCACATGATGAAATTTACTAAGAGAAAAGGACTTTGTCTGCCATACGGAGTCTTTATTAGCAAAGTGCTACAACTACATCAAGTGGATCTTACAAATGAAGGAGTCATTCATTGCAACAAAAACAATTTAATGGAAACACGATTCCTAAACTTTGTTGGAATAATCAAGCTAAGAGATGAATGGACCATGATTGATGATATTCCATCCACATTTGAGGTGGATCCTCAAAATATTGATGCTTTGAGATACAAGTTTTGTCTTCTGAGCACCTGTTGACAAATTGGCAAGTGTACCAAATCGTACAAGTAATATAAATGGTAAGACCAAGTATCGTTTTTCCCAAGAGACTCGTATGGCTTTCTCTTTTGCGTGAATTAAAATAATAAGACTTGAAAAATAAAATTTAATAAATTGGATTTAAGGACAAAATATATTAACATGCAAAATAAAAGTTTACTCAATTGACAAACGAAAACAATGGATGGATGGATGTTGTTGGGTACTAACAATTTCATCTATTC
>NW_014543120.1:445735-446979 GCF_000741045.1 Vigna radiata var. radiata | reverse complement strand
GTGCAATGTTGTCTTGGAAGTGTGGGGGCTGCACGTGAATGGTTTGGTGGAGAGGAGAATTTGATTTTGCTCCCTTGGGAAGTCACGGCAATGAGGGAAAAATTTAGGGCATTTGCAAATTTAATTCTTTTTGGAAGGTACATGTGTCATTTGCATTGGTAAAAAAAAAATATATGTTGTTTAATTTCTTTAGCTTTAAATTATGTTGAGTTGTAGAATTAGTTCATTTTGATTTAATTTTTTTTCATATTCACAAACTTTTCAACCCCCCCCCTTTGTGTTAGACTCGATTATTGAACCGCCAATTGGTCTTTGGGAGACGACCTAGGGGTCATTCCTTAGTTTATACTGCACTTTAATTGTACATCTAATTTGATTGGGCGGCGACACCCATCAAATTTTGGCGCCGTTGCCGGGGACCAACGGTTCAGTATTGCGTCTTTTGTCTGTGTTATGTGTCTTGTGACTGTGTTTTGATGTGTTGTGATAGTCTTTATGTTGTCTTGTGTTGTTTCTATGTTTTGAATTTTTGTGCTATTGTTTCATGATTATAGGGTGTTGTGATTTAGTGCATGACTCGAGGAAATTCTGGAACCATACCATCCTTTGATCCTGAGATTGATAGGACTTTTCATAGGTTAGCTAGGCATTTTAGGAATTTATCTTTAGAGTCTGAGTTTGAGTCTGTTCCATTAGATATTGTGTATCCCACTGTTGAGTACTCTGTGCATACTGCATCCACTGCATCTGTTGCATCTGCACTTGATTCTGATTCTGTTGTTTTTCACACTGAGAACAATATGGCACAACCTCCACCTCGTGAGAGGACTTTTAGGGAGATGGCTGCACCTGATTTCGATATCGAAAGCTTGTGCATCCAATATCCTGATGAGGACGTTTCATTTGTTCTCAAGACTGGACTGATCCATTTGTTACCCAAGTTTCATGGCCTTGCAGGTGAGAGTCCACATAAGCATTTGAAGGAATTCCACATTGTCTATTCCACGATGAAACCTCATGATGTTCCTGAAGAGCACATCTTCTTGAAGGCGTTCCCTCATTCACTGGAAGGTGTTGCTAAGGATTGGTTGTACACTTTGGCGCCTAAATCCGTCACTAGCTGGGATGATCTGAAGAGGTTGTTCTTGGAGAAATTTTTCCCAACATCCCGGACCACAGCTATCAAGAAAGACATCACTGGGATTAGGCAGCTTGGTGGAGAAAGCTTGTATAAGTATTGGGAG
>NW_014543120.1:435816-438195 GCF_000741045.1 Vigna radiata var. radiata | reverse complement strand
TGAGGATCAGGCTCATGTTTTGCCCATCCAGGATGACTTTCTTGATGAGAATTTGTTAATGATTTCTTCTTCTCACCCTACTCCTTGGTTTGCACACATTGTGAATTATTTGGTTGCTTCTGTTTTTCCTCCCTTAGCATCACGTGCTCAGATTGCTAAAATTAAGAGTGATGCTAAGTATTATGTTTGGGACGACCCATATCTGTGGAAGTTGTGCAGTGACCAGGTTACCAGGAGATGCATTCCGGACCATGAGATTGACTCGGTCCTACAGTTTTGTTGGTCATCTGGGGATACAGAGAACAGCTCGCAAGGTGCTTGACTGTGGTTTCTATTGGCCTTCCATCTTCAAAGATGCGGAGAGGATTTGCAGCACCTGAGCCGTGTCAGAGAGCAGGAGGACCTATTTCACAGAGACAAGAGATGCCTCAATAGCCTATGCTGTTCTATGAGGTGTTTGATGTCTGGGGTATAGATTTCATGGGTCNTTTTCCTGTTTCTTTTGGTTTCTCTTATATTCTCCTTGCTGTGGATTATGTTTCTAAATGGGTGGAAGCTAGAGCCACCAGGACTAATGATGCTCGGGTTGTTGTAGATTTTGTTAGATCTCACCTCTTTTGCAGGTTNNGAGTGCCNAGAGCNATTGTTAGNGATCAGGGAACCCATTTTTGCAACAGATCCATGCAAGCCTTGCTCAAGAAATATGGGGTGACGCACAGAGTTTCTACACCTTACCACCCCTAGACAAATGGGCAAGCTGAGATCTCCAACAGGGAGATTAAGAGGATTTTGGAGAAGATTGTCCAGCCNAACAGGAAGGATTGGAGCAATAGGTTGGACGATGCTCTTTTGGCCCACAGGACTGCCTATAAAGCACCCATTGGGATGTCTCCNTATCGGGTTGTCTTTGGAAAGGCATGTCATTTACCGGTCGAGATTGAGCATCGGGCATACTGGGTTGTGAAGACTTGCAACTTCTCCATTGACCAAGCTGGAGAGGAAAGGAAGTTGCAACTGAATGAGTTGGATGAGATCCGATTGGAGGCCTATGAGAACTCGAAGTTCTACAAAGAAAGGACTAAGAGGTTCCATGATAGTTCCATTGTTAGAAAGGACTTCGAGGTTGGCCAGCAGGTTTTGTTGTATAACTCTAGGCTCGGCCTCATGGGTGGTAAGTTGAGATCAAAGTGGACTGGACCTTTTGTTGTGACTAATGTTTATTCTTATGGTGCAGTAGAGATCCAGGATCCATCTGCAGCTACAAGCTTCAAGGTGCACGGGCATAGACTGAAGCCTTTCCTCAGCAATCCTTCTTTGTTGGATGCAGTAGTGGAGGAGACGTCTTTGGTCTACCCCACCTACCCTCCCAGCTGACTCAGGGAGTTTCTTTTCTCCTTCCCACCTCACTTTTATTGCACTTTGTCTGTATCTGATGATTGGTCTGATTGTTGATCTGTTGATTGTGACACACTGAGGACATTGTGTTGTTTAAGTATGGTCTATTAGGGGAGGTTGTTCTTTGTTTAGATTTCGTTTTCTTGTGAATTTTGTTGAGTCTTGTGTACAGTTTTGCATGCTTTTTGTGAATTCTGGACTGTGATTAGGTTGCTAATTTCCCTTCACTGCTTTGATACTCTGTTTNGTTGGACTCCTTGCTCTTCTTTGCTTGGAAGATAATCATGATGTTTGAGAGTTGGATTGATTGTGACCGATTACCTGTCTGAGATTTGAGCCATTTGATGATCTTTCTTATGTGGGATATGTCTCTGGATTGCTTGCACATTTGCCTTGGCTTGACTCTGTTGTTAATTCTTGATTCATGAGCATGTTTGAAAATGATAAAGGCATTTTGTTGATTGAGCCTCTCTAGCCAGATAGCCTACCTTGTTATGATCTCTTTGTTAGCCCCCTTGAGCCTATACCTCCCCCATTTCTTTGCTTTGAAGCTCATACAATAGCCTAAGTGAAAAACCATGATTACCTGAACCTTAGGGAATTTTGGAGCTTTGGAACTGTTTTGGGAATAAGTGTGGTCTCTTAGGAGTTGCAGATGAATTGGCTAGTGAGTCCTCTTCTTGCGGTTGCATTGTAAATATCATGTATCTTGTCTTTTGAATTGTGTGTTAAAAAAAAAAAAAAGACAAAATGATGAAAAAAAAATGAGAAAAATACAAAAAAAAAATTGTGAATAATGGAGTCAAGAAGAGGATTGAATTAGAGGTTTTGGGTATGATTTGACTGTGTTTACACTTGTTCCCCATTGCTCCTCTATTCCTTTTGGTTTATAGCTTCTTATCCAGATGTATCCTCCCTTGTCCTTGGCCCCATTACAACCATGAAAAAGACCTTTTGATTTGAGCATGCATATGTGTTTGAGTG
>NW_014543120.1:429117-433275 GCF_000741045.1 Vigna radiata var. radiata | reverse complement strand
GCACTTTAATTGCACATCTAATTTGATTGGGCGGCGACACCCATCACTTGATTCTGAGCTCATTCCATGTAGTAAATGGTGTAATTTGGTCCAAATTGACATATGAAAATAACTGTTTTTCAACCTTCATCAACACCCAAACTTAGAATTTTGCTTGTCCTCAAGCAAAACAAAACAAAACAATCACACAAAACAAAACTTGGCTTTACACTGTTTCATCCAATGCCTTAACAATCCCAAGGTACATGACAAACCACTCAATTCAATATCCTCAGTGAAATCCAGAGTAAGATGCATCCATGCTTTCAACCCAGAGATTGCACAATAGATGTTATACACTATGAATGATCAATTCACTAAGCAAAAATGTACTCATGAAAATTGGCAAATCATATCAAGCAAGTGTTTCACTCAATCACTCGAGTGTTTAACGTAACACTCCAACTCTCTATTGTTCACAAGTCACATGAAACAAAATTTCCATTCATCTCAAACAATCAACATTTTTACATGCAAATGCCATCAAAAGGACTTTTCCAAGACTTGTAATGAGGTTGGGCTATCAAGACAAATTAGTTTTTCTAGAATGCAAAATCCTTGAGTCAAGAGAGCTAACAAAATATTCAACATTTAAGCACAACTCTCACCAATGTCTCTCATTCCCAATTTTTCCCTTTTCTTTTTCTTTTGCATTGAGCTTTTCTTCTTTCCTTTTCTTTTTCTCATGAATTTTCTCTTTTCACACAATTGAGCTCAATGCCTTTCACTTGCTTTTTCAATTTTCCCCCGTACAACCCCAAACTTGAACCTTTTCATCATATACAATTAAGCTCATCCCAACTCAAGGTAAAGAATTTCAAAACAAGGGTCCACATCCTGTTTAAGGCTAAGGTTAAAAAAGGGTATAATATTTCAACACTTTGGGTGAAAATTTGGCTAGAGAAGGGTTTTCAAAAATAGCCTTGATCATATGACATTTACATGCAATTCAATCGATCATCAAGATTAAGACAATATAATCCATGTTTTCCTGTGAATAATACATGCAACAATAAAAACTCTGGAGCTCAAAATCTCACACACATGCTTCCTCACACGAAATTCATTCATACACCATGACCACAATCATAGATTCATTACACATCTATTTCAAAGAATATCAACATGCATTACTACTCACTTCTCTTCCACATCAAATAATCATCAAGCACATCAGGTGGTCCAACATTTTCAAAGCAAACAGTAAAGCCAAGAGTACACAAAAAATAAATAAATAAAAATTCGACCTATTCTATGAATTTAAAAAGAAACAAAATAAAACAAATAAAAGAAAGAAAATAAAAGTAAAAGAAAGAAAGACTAAGTCCTGTCTATAGACATCCACCAATAGATGCCTGCTATCAGCCCATGTTGTCATCGGAGTCCTCCTGACTCTCATCATCTGCGTCCTCAAACTTCTCCTCCTTAGTGTTAGGAGCTCCAGCTGCTCCAAAACCACTACTCTGCGTTTGCTGCTCAGGCCATGCCACAGCTGCATCAAACTCATCCATGGTCCACCTGTGTGCTGGTGGATGGTTATATAATCCAATGATCATTTCAGTTGTCGTCACCTGCCCTCTGTGCAGGGCCTCCATCCGAGCCTCCATCATGGACATATACATGTCCCTCATCTGGAAAGGCTCCGCGTTCTAAGCTGGTTCCTCATCGGGCACCTGCTCCTGCTGATCAGCGACTCTTCTACGCCTCCTCTGGAGTGCTGCCCCCGCTGCACCTGCTGCTCCAGCAACAACACAAAACTGCTGGAAATATGTCGCATCAATGGCATTCCTGAGTCTCTTAAATGGGGGAACTGCAGTGTTCACCCCAGCCCGCTGGCACAGAAAAGTGATCAAGGATGGATGTCCCAATGGCATCCTGCTACTGATGGTCATAGCACAGCTCCTAATCTCGTCGGCAATGATCTGGCCAACATTCACCTCCATCTGTCTCATCAAGCAGAAGATGAGACGAACCCTGTGAATAGTGATATCTGAGATGTGGGAGCACGGTTGGATGTTGGAATGTGTGAACGCCATCCAGTATCTGGCCAATGGTGTCATATCCAACCGTCGAATGTTCATCGGCGCACCACTAGCGTTATGCTGAAAGTGTCTACCCGGGAGGCACACAACCTCCTCAATGTCAGTTACATCATTAAGCACACCAGAATGAGTCGCATACTGGCATCGCTACCCTGGCCACTCTGTTCCCAAGAAGCTGTTAATGGTGTCGGGGTCATAACTGATAATATGCCCCCTCACGAAGCTCCTAAATCTCCCAGCATCCACTCTTCCTCTGGGTACCGCGTTGGTGTAAAACTCCTTCACCAACTCCACACTGGCAGGTGCCGGGTAAGTCGTCAATTTCTCCCAATCTCTCCTCAGAATCTCCTCCTCAAACTCAGGAACCAAATCAGGTAAAAAGGAGGTTTCCCTCTCCATAAATAACCTCCTTTCATGTACAGTAGCAAAGTGTTCCTCATGTTTCTTGGAGAGGAACCTTTTCCTGCAGTGTTTCTTGTCCGGCGCGATGCTGAAGCCATCTCTGTATCAAACACAATATGCCACAAACCATAGAAATCCATTGTCAGGAGTTAATCCATCAACAACTATTCAGATCCAACTAAATTTTCAAAATGACTGCACAGATTTCCCCCCATTCATAATACAGAAAAACCACAAGAACACAGCATACCGCCCGGCGGTACGGAGGCTTCCCGCCCGGCGGTGAGGGGGTTTTCAAAATTTTTCCACAAAACACACCTAATCTCCACTCAACTACTAATCCCTAACATGCAATTCGATTCCAAACAATTTACTTAGACCAAAATAGTTCCCAATTCAACAATTTATGCAAAGAATCTCAAAGCCCTAAATTACCTAATTTCTAAACATGCTCATCAAAATTTTCAAAATCAAGAACTTAACAATTGAAATTTTACAACTTACTTGAGTGGAGATATGAATGCTAGCAACAATTACTTCAATAGATGATGGAAAACTTTAAATACACACTCCCACCAAGAAAAACCCAAAAATGAGCAAGAACAAAACCCTTTTTGTGAATGGGTGTTGAGAAAGTGTATAGAAATCTCTCTAAAGCCCTCTAGGAAGTGCAAATCTGGAGAAAGGAAGCAAGGAGACCACCTGGCGACACTCAAAAGGGCAAGAAAAAGTGAGGAAGTTCTGAAAATACCCAGCTTTTAAAGAGCTCGGGTTTTTGTCTGCCGCCACCGCCCGGCGGCAAAGTGGTACCGCCCGACGGTGGCTTAAAATTTTCCTTCCCCTTTTTCTTGTTTGCCTCTTTGTGGTTTCCCTTAGTGACCCCTGATCTATGCTCTAGATTTTCCAAACACAAGATTTTCTTCACTCAAATGCATGTGCACACACAGAATGTAATAAACAGAATTTGAAAAACAGAAAACAAGCAAAAAAATTCAAATAATGAGCTAGCAATTTAGAAAGTCTCCCCAAACACCCATCAGTAGGTGTCAAACTCCTTAGTGCTTAGTATTTCCTTCTTCTTCTTCTTTATGCTAAACCTCTTCAAGAAATTGATTATGCCAAGCACATGTTTCCAAGCATCAATCATAGGAGCCTTGAACTCTAATCTCTCAAAGATCTCCTTGAAATGCATAACCCTATTTTCCTTCCTAGGGTTTTTCTTTTTATGAGGAGATGGTTCTTTACATGATTTTCTTTTCTTTCCTCTCTTTCTTTTTCTCTTAATTTTCTCTTTCCTTGACCTTCTCTTTTTCTTCCTCCTTCCTTTCTTTATTTTTAATTTTTTCTTTTTTTTCTTTTTTTTTTCTCAACCATGGCTCTTCCTTCCTCATTTTTTTTCTCACTCTCATTCAAAATTTTTATTTCTATTTCCTCTATAGTTCTCTCAATAACAACTTCTTCTATTTTTGCTTTCTCTTCTAACATCTTCAGCTCTTCTTCTTCTTTCTTTTCCTCATTGAGAACCTTATCATGTGCAAAGATAGCTGCTTGACATTCTTCTTTAGGGTTGACTTCAGTATCAACCTTAATAATACCCAAAGCCTTCAGGGCATGAGAGTGTTGTTCCTGCAATAAATGTGCTTGTGCTTCTCCCAATGTTTCTTTGTGTACAGGA
>NW_014543120.1:423820-428632 GCF_000741045.1 Vigna radiata var. radiata | reverse complement strand
GAAACTAGATGAAAAATGGAAGAAGAATGGAAGAGCAAACCCTAGAAAAGATAAAAAGGAGCCTAAGCATCCAAGAGATCCTCTCCAGAGAGCAAAATTAGGTCTGGTCGTTCTCCCCTGTCAAAAGAATGACTCTGAATTCGTAATAGGGGTATTTATAGGTGAGGAGTGCGTCGAAAACAAGCCCAAGTCCAGCGAGCCACCGCTGGGCGGTTTAAGTGTGCCGCCCGGCGGTTTCCCACAACCTGCCGCCACCGCCCGGCGGCAATCGCCACCGCCCGGCGGTTTCCCTCAATGCCCATTTCCATGCTTACTTCTCGTCCTGGACCGCCCAGCGGTTTAAGTGTGCCTGGGCGGTGCATCGACTCTTCAAATCTTCATTTTTCTGCTCTCTTCTTGAGTCAACGACCTGTAACTTTAACTCCATTCTCACTTTTCTCAAATTAGCTACAAAACAATGCAAAATAAGCATAAAATAGCTAAAAACAACTTTTGACTCTCTCCAGATTCATTTATTGAGTTTTGCTTGATTATGAGCTCATTCCAAGTAGTAAAGGGTGTAATTTGGTCCAAATTGACATATGAAAATAATTGTTTTTCAACCTTCATCAGCACCTTTGAAGGCCATGTAGATAGAAGATTTGACAGAATGAATGATAAGCTGATTTTGATGCAAAAATCTCTATCTAGCCTTCACAAGAAAATGGATTATGCACTTAGGATAAGAGCATTCGAAGAATCATCTATTGGTGATACTGATAGTGGTATAAACAGTGCTGACAAGAAGATTGAAGAATCATCGGAATCAGCATAGAGTTTTGTTTATCCTGTAGTGTCCTGAGTCATAGGCTAAGTATTAGTCTTAGTTTGTTTCTTTCGAAATGGCCTAGATATGCCATCTTTTGTTGTTTTTCTTTTGTGTTTCCTTGTCTGATCCTATCATTGTATCATCTTTTTCAAGGAAATGAAATTAGTACTTTTGAATCAATACAGTTGCTTTAAGTTGGTTTAATAATGCTTACACTACTTGATTGATTCGACTGCAACTTATTTGAAGTCAACTATGCTAATTTGTTATACATCTGAACACAATGACTTCTGTTATTCATAACTATTTTTCTTGCATAACTAAAGTGTTTGATCTGGAAAGGATCTTTGAAAGTTTTTGCACGAATAACATTGCTTTGGAACTATCAAGTGGAACACAACAACTTTGGAAAGCAATATATTCGACTGGAGAATTACAGCAATCAATTATTCTATAATAGGGTTAACAATTCCAATTCTGGAATTTGGTTTTTCTTTTCGTGATTGCTTATTCTGATATATCTGTTATTATCTCTACTATAAATAATTTTTTAATCATCTTATCTGAGATAATATTGTGAGATTGTTGATAATTGTATCATTGCATATCTGAATTGAGTGTTATACTATCTTTGATACAATTCTGTGATTGAACTGATTGTTTAATCTGTGGTATGTTGCATTGTGCATCTGATTTGATTTTATTACTTATGCATAATGGCAGGGGGAGTATCACACTTTACATATTTTCATTCACATGCCTGTATTTCAGGGGGAGTTATTTTTTTTTTTTCATGTGAGTGAATGTGATATGGAGATCATCATTGTACTTTGAAAACTTGCATATTTTGTTTGATGTATCTCTAGTTGTTTGCTTTTCAGCAAAGTATCATAAGCAAACCTTTTTTGCTAATGCACAAAGGGGGAGAAAATTTATGATCTTATAGTGTTATATGAAAGTGATACGCGGGGCCCAAGCCCATCCAAGAATCAAAGATCAATTACTAGAAGAATAAAGGTTACTGAGTGCACCCCCCTTGTGCTAAATACACCATGGCAAATTTTCTTCACATTTAGCACATGTATTTAGTGCATTTTTGTGTAGCTTCTAGATTCAACAACTTTCACCACATTTTGCACATGCTACCACGTGTATGATGATTCATGAATGATGGTAGCATGGAGCACCGTCTAGATCTAAGGAGATAGGCTATAAATCTCCTCTTCCATATTCATGTAAAACACTTTTGATGATATTGGTATTGAACTCCTGTTGAGAAAACTCCAGGCCTTCAATCTTCTTCAGAGTCACGGCCAGAGAGAGCTTCCAAGCCTCCTCTAGCCACCTTCCCTAGATAGGATTCCTTTCTAGGCTTCAAACTGCACCAAATCACATCAACCATATGCCACACATTTCATCGAGCACCTAGCGTGCATTCGCTCATTCCGCTGCCTCCTCCATGTCCAAACTTCTGTGCAACTCCAACGAGCAAGGATCAATCTCCAATCATCCATGGAGGTCCGTATCAAGTGGTATTCAGAGCCATGTTGGAGTTCGAAGCAATAAGCTAAGTGTTTCCTTCAAATCCGTGTTGTTCAATGCAGTCTTGATATGTCTTGTGTAGTGTATTGTTTCATTGTGTCTTCTATCAGTGGCATAGCTATTTTGTGTTCGTTTTTTTTTGCCACTGTTCAGTGTGTGAGTCATTTAGTTCTCATTTTAATCGGTGAATTCTTATGTTCTTGAGTCAATCTAGCTTTTGAATCTACTTTCCAGTCATGTCAAGTCATGTGCTCACTGTAATGTTTGATGCAGTTTTCATTTGTACTTTAATTCGTTGTTAATCTGTTCAAAACATGTTTTCTGAATTGAATGGTCAAGAGCATATTGGTGTAAGTTCTGTTTCCGAAAAACAAGCAAGGACATGTTCAAAGAGCTTGGAAAACAGACTTCCAATCAGCCTTGAAATTCTGTTAGATCAATTCTGTTCTAATTTCTTCTCGCAAGTTTCTAGAATTTTTTTTTAAGAATTTCTTGTGCTAGTCAATGTCAACTCACTAGTGCTAACAGTTGTGTAAGGAGAAGCATCTTAGTTAAGCCATGAAGTGCATTTGCACAGCTTGAGTGTTTAAACCATAGTCACAATTGTAAATCTGCACTGTTGTCAGCTTATCACCGTGCTGAATTTGGCTTTGAATTACCATTTCAAGTTTGCTTTCACCTAGCTGATATTTTCCAGCTTGGATCAGTGTTAATACGTATTTCTGAGTTGTTTGTATTCTTGATTAGCCATTTGATTCAATAAAACTCAGTTTGGGGTGTGAGGTTGCCTAATTTTCCTGCATAAGGGACTATGAGATGGTCATATTTTGATGGATGCTGTTTCAGTACCAATTCTAAGCTTAAACAGCTCTATTTTCATAATATAAAGTTGCTGGAATTGGTTATTTGACCTTAAAGCCACTTGTGTGGATTTTCACATCTCAAAACCCCATTTTAAGTTCAATTTTCTGGTGCAAATTGGCTGCTGTCAAATCTGTTTTTAACTCCAAAAGTGCAAGAAAAAAAATCAGTTTGGATTGTAGTAAAAGCCAGAATCTGTAAGAGACAAGGTGTAACAAGTTGAAATGAATATAAGAGGCAAATAGATCATGTGCAATCCAGTTTTGCAACTTAAAAATCAGAGAATCCAAATGTGCTGGAAATCTGAAAGTCATTCAGGACTTTCATCAAACAGTTTTGAAAGTTGGAGTTAAAACTTGATTTTCGTGATTCTAAGCCAATTTGCTTAATTTTTCTTGCTTTCTTAATCTTTTCTAGAGCCACTGGTAGGATCAAATTTGCGTGCCAGCCATTTTCTTCATCAGCTTTATTTGATTGATTGTCTTATTGGCTTGATAGTTTTGTCTTTCAATATAAATTCTGATCAGCTTTTGAGAAATCAGTTTGATGCACTGTTTGAGTGGTAGTTGTGGATGTTATTAACAGTTTGGTGCAGTTTAGAAGGCTTGCAAGGAAACTAGAAAAGGGTAGAGTCTTAGGTGGTGGAGGTTGAACCTCTAACTGGACGTGAAGCTGCCAGACCCGTGGAGTGCACCCTGAATTATTTTTTCAGCAAACACAATTCTGTTTTGAGAGCTTTACGTGAGAACTAAATCACAACCTACACCACTGCAGCTGTGAGCTTTGTGACTGTCTTCATTACTGTGTTCTTTATTCCAGAGAATCCAAAGCTGCTTACCCTTTCTTTTACTGTTCTTTTGTTCAGCTAATCAACTACTGCAACCACTGCATTCTCTTTAGAATTCAACATTTATTAATCTGATTTTTGTCAAATAAACTTGTTGAATTACACTTGTTGAGCTGATCCAAATCAGAATTCCTCACATCATATCTGTTACACTGTTTTGTTCAGTTTTGAAATTCTGATTTTGATTAGTCTTGATTACTTTCCAAATTCTAATTGTTAGTGCTTGTATATTGGTTGTTTTGGCATGTTGCAGCTAGGCAGAATTAATTTGGAAATTATTTGATAATTAGCTGCAGCAGAGTCATCAAGCTTCTTGTGATAAACTGTGTGCACCAGATTTGTGAACTGGTTTGAAAGCTAGAACAGCAGCTTGAGAACAGATCGAAACCTTTTTCCCACGTCATTTGTGCAAAGCCGAGAGCAAACCATTTTGGGCAATCATTGGAGAATAACTAGGATCTTTTCACTACATCAATTTTCCAAAGCCGAGAAAAGGGAGGAATCTTTTACAGAATGCACATGAGCTAGAAGACCTAAGGATACCATAATTAGAGTGCATTTCTGCAGCAGGATTTTGAGCACACCGTAACAGCAGCCTTTGTGTAGTAATAGTTTTGGTTCATTTTTGGATTTGTAATAGGTTTGCTTTGATTTCTTCTTTGTAAACGGCCATTCAAAGTCCAAGTGGTGTGGGAAGAGTCCTTGGTGCTCTTTCTTTCAACTCTTGGCAAAACTTTTTCTTACTTATGTTTGA
>NW_014543120.1:364724-422100 GCF_000741045.1 Vigna radiata var. radiata | reverse complement strand
CCCCCTTGTGCTAAATACACCATGGCAAATTTTCTTCACATTTAGCACATGTATTTAGTGCATTTCCGTGTAGCTTCTAGATTCAACAACTTTCAGCACATTTTGCACATGCTACCACGTGTATCATGAATGATGGTAGCATGGAGCACCGTCTAGATCTAAGGAGATAGGCTACAAATCTCCTCTTCCATCTTCATGTAAAACACTTTTGATGATATTGGTATTGAACTCCTGTTGAGAAAACTCCAGGCCTTCAATCTTCTTCAGAGTCACGGCCAAAGAGAGCTTCCAAGCCTCCTCTAGCCACCTTCCCTAGATAGGATTCCTTTTTAGGCTTCAAACTGCACCAAATCACATCAACCATATGCCACACATTTCATCGAGCACCTAGCGTGCATTCGCTCATTCCGCTGCCTCCTCCATGACCAAACTTCTGTGCAACTCCAACGAGCAAGGATCAATCTCCAATCATCCATGGAGGTCCGTATCAGAAAGTGGGAGATTACTGATTATTTCTCATTATGTGTGATATATTTTTGGTGATTGTTGTGTTACATGCAGAGTACATATTTGTTTTAATTGAGTCAATTTATGCTGCTACTCTGTTTTGTATTAAAGTGTTCAAACATGGTTGGTTATTAATCATGGTTGTGAATCATCAAAAAAGGGGGAGATTGTTGAGATTGTTGACAACACAATTTCTATATCAATCTAGTTTTTTATGATGACAACACATTGCTTAATAACAAGTACATGTTGTTGCTGCATTACATGTGTATGTGTATGTACTATGTTACATGTTCTTGTGTTGATTAATTGATATATTTCTTGAACATGTGTATATGCTTTAATGTGTTGTGTGCTATGCATCATTTCATATGTTTTACTGCACATATTTTAAAGCAAAAAATCACAAGCACTTTTACGAACTTATTCTTGTGCTACAAAGTTCTAGTACAGTCGACTGCATTACTAATGAATTCGACTATGCTAAAACCTTTGTACAGATTTTGAGAATCAGTTCTATGTGCTATTTTGAGAAGAAAAGAATTTTAAAGTTTTGACATTGTGATAGTCGACATTGTGTTTTACATATTCGACTGTATATGTTGTTTGATTTGGAATTATGTTATGTTCTTGCACTCTAACGGCTATATTTTTAAAAGTTAGTTAAGCATTGATGACTTCGTCAACTATATTGAATGTGTTCTGTTATTTGTTGACTATAGGCTACTAAGTTGACTAAACTATTATAACTATATAATACAGTCGACTGAATTAGTAGCTTATTCGACTGAGAATCTGACTGTTTAACAGAAATCTATAAATAGACTGAACACTAGTTTGTTCGAAGACTTTTGATGATCTGACAATTTCATTTCTGTTTCAGATTTCTCATTACTTCGAGAATTCTCCAAGAAGACGGTGGTGATCTTTCTTGAAAGAGATTCAAAGAGGAGATTCAATTGCGCATTCATTGGCTGATCAATATTTGCACAAGAAGGTGCTTCTGTGATTGATCGTGTAGGCTTGGCATCCTGTGAAGACTGCTGGAATTTTCTGAGAGGCTTGGCATCCTATGAAGATTGCTAGAATTGGACCTGTTGCGATACATGGGGATAGTTCACTTTGAGGATTGTTCAAAGTGGTGTTGCAGATTGCAGAAGAAGGGATTCTTACTGAAAGTCTGATTGTGTTGTGCAGCTATATTTTGGTTTTGGGTTAGAAAGGAGATTTATATTTTTGACGTGGAGGTCATCTATAAATTCCTTGTTGTAAAAACCGCAACCATTATAGTGCATTTGCTTCCTGGGATGGAAGGACACTGGATGTAGGCATTGTTAGTCGAACAAGTATAAAAATCTGTGTTTGCATTTCTCTATCCCTTATCTTTTACATTCCAGCCGACTTTATTCTTTACGTAGTCAACTACGTAATTTCCGCTGCATACATATTCTGATTGCTTGCATTTCAAGAAATTTCAAAAAGCTTTATACTTTGATTTCAAGATTGCGAAAAGAAAGTGTTTTTGTAACAACAGCAATTCACCTCCCCTTTTGGTGAAATAAAGAAGTCAACTTGTTCTCCAACACACGAGACCAGGCAAAGCACTTGAACTAGCTTTTGAGAACTTTCTCAGACAAACTGTATTTTGCAAAAGCTCAAAGTTACCCTTTAAGGGTTTTAAGACCTCTATATATAGCCAGCTGGTTTGAAGATGAAAAGACTCTTTACGACTGCCAGTGATAATCGATTATTATAAGCGATAGTCGATTATTCAAGTCCGTTACAGAATTTCTAAAATAGTGATAATCGATTATTCTGAGGAATAATCGATTATTCTAGGAACTTGGGCAGTTCTCATCAGAACCAGTGATAATCGACTATTTAGAGTAATAATCGATTTTTCCAGAGCAACATGGTTTTTCAGAAAGGCTCAGGATAATCGATTATAGCTTCTAACAATCGATTAAATATGTAACCCAACCAAGAATACGAGATTTTACATATTTAAAGACATTCCTAATACATTTATATTCTACAAAGTGCTTTAAAATAAATTCTAATATCTTCTTCAAGTTAATCTTCTTGCAGCATCATCAAAATCATTATCTTCAAGTTTTACCAATGCTCCTCATTGGTAACACAATCGATTGCTTTTGCTCAATCTCCTCTTCTTCTCTCAATCTACCAAGTTCTAGCTTATGTTCCCTAAGCTTGCCAAACAAGGTTGCCATATTCATGTTAGTTAAATCTTTTGACTCGAATATAGCAGTTATCTTAGGTTACTAGCTTTTGTTTAGGCTTTTCAAGATTTTGATATTGATTTCTTCCTTTTCAAAGGCCTTGTCGAGAGCCATCAAATGGTTGACAATATGTGTGAACCTTGTCTGCACATCATAGATGGTTTCTCCGACTTTCATCCTAAACATTTCGTACTCCTACACTAGAAAATTCTTTCTAGCTTTCTTCACTTCATTTGTTCCCTCATGTGTGACTTCAACAATATCCCACATTTCTTTTGCAGTCTTACATTGGAAAACCCTTAAAAACTCATCCATTGTGAGAATAAAAGCAATAACATTTTAAGCTTTTACATCATACTATGCTCTCCGATTTTCCTCTTGAGTCCACTCAGAAAAGTTTTTCAAAACAGCTTTTCCATTTAACACATGAGTGGGTTTAGATGGACCATTGAGAGTTGCACCCCATACACCCTTATCTACTGATTCAAGAAAAATTTGCATTCTTATTTTCCAAGTTTTCACCAGCAAATAGAGGTGTTCTATTTGTTGATGCACCTTCACCAAAGTCTGAGAAACAAAAGCCATTTTCAGGATCGAATAATCAATTAGATAAAAAGGTTAATCAATTTATTTTTTAAATAACTTTTGAAAAAAGCTCTGGTGCCAATTGTTAGAAAAGATGTGCTCTGTTTCTCAACACCAAGAGGGGGGTGAATTGGTGTTTTATAAAAATGATCGCTTTTGAAATCTTTTTCGCAAATACTAAAAGTCTTTAAACCTTTCTTGAATTGCAAGCAAAAATGTATGCAATGTAACAATGTGCGTATTTGAATAAGAACAAAATGTAATCGATTAATGCATAGAGATAGGGAGAAGAAAATTCAAACTCTGAGTTTATACTAGTTTGGCCTCAACTACCTACATTCAGTGTCCTTCCAATCAACTCGAGATTAAAACCCAATTGCACTATAAAGATCTGGGTTTTACAACAAGGGCTTTACAGCAACCACAATGTCAAAATGTAAATCACCTCTCTAACTCACTAATCTAATATAACCAAATACAAAAAGACTTGCAGCAATAAAAATCCTCTTCTGCAATCACCCCTTTGAGAACCTTCTCAAAGTCAAGAACCACACGTTCTTCTTCCTGTCAACACACAGGGAAACTAGCAACGCTCAGCATTTGCGAAACTCCTGATCACACAGTAAGCACCCCTATTATGCAGAAAGATTAGACTCTTCAAATCAACCAATCTTGTCTCTCAAGAAATCTTCAAGACTTGTACCCCACGACAATTCTTGTTTCTTGGAGTGTTTTATCACCTCTGTAAAACTTCACACTCAATCTGAATCAGATATGAAAATGTTAATCACAATTGTCTTACAGAATTTCAAACCATGCGTCTATATATAGTGTAAGCCAAATCTGACGCATTTTAATCGATTACGCTATTAATTTAATCGGTTACATTTAACACTTATAACAGATTAACAATAGTCATAGCAATTAATTGAATGCTCAATTAATGTAATCGATTTGCATTTAATGCTTAGCTAACATATTTAAAAATATGATCGTTGAGACAATTATGACAAGCAATGAAACATTTTTCAAATCTTTAACAGACTTAAAATAATACATGATCCATGTAATCGATTAAGCTTTCACACTTAGCATATTTTTGAAAACTTTTCTTCTCAAAATTCATCACAGTGCACTTGAAAAATATTTGCACAAACACATGAGTTTAATCGATTTGACAACTAATGTAATCGATTCAAAACTTGTTGTTTTGCCATAGTTTAAAAACTAAAGTTGTCTAATGACCTTAATTGATTAACACAACATTGTAATCAATTAAGTCATGCAGATATGCTTGGTGCATGTGGTTTTTCCATTTCCAAAACACATATTAAGCATACATAGATATGATCACTATATAAACATAATTGTATGCATTAATCAACAAAATATATCCAATGTGAAAATCACAATATGCATGTGTAAATCTCCCAGTAAGCATAAGCATGTATAACACGGTCACACAATACACACACATGTGTTTTCATTAACTATGTGTTGTCATCATCAAAAACACACATTACGAAGTGGGTTTAGCTAACATTATGCTCTCCCTATCAATAAATATTATCGGCAATGATCGTATGATGTGTTATACGTTAGTAGATAATGTTACATATGGTGCTGAGGCGGTAATTAATAAAATTTATAAAATATTAATTATTATTATACATTTGAGTAAAAAATATTTAACTTGATATATAATTAATTTGCAAATAATAAATATTTGATAAGTTTTATTGTGAATATAAAACTAGCTAATATAAATTCAAATATCAATATACCGATCGATATTTAATTGAGTATTTGACAATAGTTCGTAAAATATGCTAGTTTGTGTTTGAACTAAAATTAAAATCCAATACCATCGTATCAGTAACGTATATATGAATTATGCATCTTAAATAGAATATTGATTTTTGTTAGAAGGAAAAACTTTAACTATGAAATACATGAATTACGAATACGTAGCACATTCTATTTCTATTTTTTACCATATAGACAAATTAGAATAACTGTTTTTATCATAATGTTTGAAAAATATAATCTAATGAAAAATTATCTTATTATATTTTCAATAAGAAATTTTTAAAATAATTTTCTAATTGCTTATCTCTTTTAGCAATATACATTTTTTTTGTCTATAACTATAAATTAAATTCTAATAATTTTAAAAGTTAATTTTTTTTATATCACAATATAAATTACTTATTGTATAGCCAAGATACTTTTATTTATTTTATATAATTTATACATTCATAAATATATTTTATTATCAATTTTAATTATATAAAAATTAAATATTTATCTTATGTATAGTATAAAATTAAATATTAGTGAAATTTGAATTTCCTTCATATATGAATAAAAGGTTCAAAAGTTGACTACTTCATGTCTTACTTAATGGAGAGGAGCAAGAGAGATAAAAAAGAAAAAGTCATATTTCACTTATACATCAACATATTGAACGAAAGGAAGAGAAAAAATCATTCACGTTTTTTCACAAAGTTGTGATTGTAAATTGATACAACAGATTTATTTACCGTTGAATTGGACTTATAGTAGGTTTGAGATATTTTGTTCTTCGTTTTCATCGATTGGATCATTGATACGAGGTTTGAGTTGGGAGATATTAAGTTCTCCTTACAGTTGTGTATTTAGCTTTTTTTTCATCTTTCTCGTTCTCTATATGCAAGCTTTGTTTCTTTGATGTTTGATTGAGTATTATCATTATTTTTTATAGTTGATTAAGACTCCTTTGTATTTTTGTTGATCATAGTGGAGTTATTTCTTTAGTCAGGACAACTTCTAGTTTTTACGCTTGCTTTGAAGGGTTTTCCATGTTAAAAATCTTAGTGTCTTTGCATTGTGATTTTGGTGATTTAATTTTGTTGTTTATTGATTATTGCTCCTTGTAATGCCCCGATTTTCAAGGTGTCACAGGTTATTCAAAAATCGGTAAATTTAAAAACTTATCATAGTGCAGAAATGTATTTTCAAAACCTTAACATTTAAACGTGCATAATTTATTCAAAACATAATAATTCCAAAACACTTGTCCAATGAAAATAATGAAGGGAGTAAAATAATCCCAATTACATTGTCTTAAAGTTCAAATGCAATAACTTTAAATAAAAATCTCAAGTTTGTACCCCGTCATCTCTCGACACCGCAATTTTTTGTTCTTGCTCTCTCGTTCATTTGTTTTTCACTTTAATAACAAAATAATTGATGATGTTCATGTTGATTTTTGATTGGAGGGTTGTATTATATCTTTTCCCTTCTGATTATTATTAAATTTGTAAAAAACTAAAATCTACAATAATTTCAATAATTTCAAAACTAAAAAAAAAACAAGAAACCCCTAAGAAAAGACATTAGCATCAACCCATAATAGTCACAAAATATTTAGTTTCTTATTACCAATTTTGATAAAATTATAGAAATGAAAGGAGTAGAAGTCAAACTATGAGCGTGATAGTGACAAATTTATTAAGTTTAAATTCCAATTTGAAATTCAGTGCATTTTGTTTTTTTTAATTTCACTTCTATGACAAATGATAAATCAAAATGACAACATCATGTTTATATTGACCAAACAAAGTTGGATATGTGAATTGTTTAAAATAAACTTACATGATGTGATTTACTTTGGAAAGTAATTTTCTGGTCCAACTGAGAGCTAACGGGTTCATTACAACTAGTTTACTAATTTCTGGTTGATTTTTAATTAGTTGGTATATCAATGCAGTTCTTCTTGAAAAGTACTTAATATTCTACAATCTGCTCAAATCTAGAATATGTGTAATTTGTTAGAATATTTTTATTCCTTTTACAAAAATGAAATGAAAGTATGCTTATCAATATGAAACATTCGAAAGGAAACGAGCAGTGGTTTCTTTTTTGAATATGGGGACAGAGTCATGTTTTGACGTTGGTTGTATGTAGGAAGGTGAGAAGTATATTCCGAAATATTGTTTTCAGCGAAAAATATATTTTAGAATTATTTTTAAGAGCTGATTTCATAAATTCATTTTCTGGACAATGACTCACCCCGTTGGAATCCCCTTTTCACAACGGTTTTTCTCTTCTGGAAAATATTTCTGAACAACTTAATAGTCAAAATATCAAATCTCCTTGAAGATAAAGGACTAATTTTAAAATTTAAAAACAAAATTTAGGGTTAAATATGTTTTTAGTCCCTATACTTTGGGACAATTTTGGTTTTAGTCCATTTTCAAACTAAGGTACAATTTAGTCCTTCAACTTTATAAAACTCTGGTTTTAGTCCTTTTTACCAAAATTTTTTAACTTTATTTGTTGTTTCAAACACGTTTCTCAGTTAACATTGAAGCAAAAATGTGCCAAACAGTGTAAACCATCCAAATGCTATAATGAAACGTGCTTGTAACAACAAATAAAGTTAAAAAAATTTGGTAAAAAGGACTAAAACCAGAGTTTTCTAAAGTTGAAGGACTAAATTGTAACTTAGTTTGAAAATGGACTAAAATCAAAATCGCCCTAAAGTATAGGGACTAAAAACATATTTAACCCCAAAATTTAATAACAATCAAAAGGGAAAATATATAACACAACTCTCCAATCAAAAATCAACATCAACATCAACATCATCAATTATTTTGTTATAAAGTGGAAAACAAATGAACGAACAAAACAAGATCAACAAATTGCGGTGTCATAGGTTACTGTGTGTGGGTGAGAGAGAGGATGAAGATGAGAGTGAAACAAATTGGATAAGTAAGGAATGTGGATTAGGATTGAGTGAGTGTTTTTTATTTTTTCAGTTGGGAGAGATGACAGAGAGAAAGTTAGAGTGGGAGAGATGAAAGAGAAAGGGTTGAGAGGAATGAGGGATGAGAGAGACGGTAAGGGTTTGAGTGGTTTCTTATTTTTTTTTTTAGTTTTGAGAATTAAAATTATTCAAATACCCTTGACCTTAAAACTTATAATCCATATTATACAAAGATATTTTTGTCTACTAAAATCTAGTACATATTGTTAAAATGTACCTATTGAATAAAAAAATCCTACACATGTTAGCAAACTTTTATATATATATATATATATATATATATATATATAATATTCATAATATCATTTGCTAAATATAGTAATAAGAAAGGTCATTTAAATTCATTTTATTATAATAATTTTATTTTATTTTATTTTAACACATCATATCATATGCTATTAATTGATCGATAAAATATAACAAAAATTTGAATTTGGAAAGTATATATAAACCATTGGATGATGATTCTTTTATGTTATAACGTTGAATAATAATTTTTATAACTATGTGAATAATTTTTAACAAATTTAAATATTTTTTTGAGAATATTGTTGGAACAGATTTTGAAAAATGATTTTTTTTTTAAGTTGTTTTATATTTAGCTAAGCTGGTTAGAGTAACCGTAATTTGCATAAAGAGGGTGGAGAAGATTGCGTGGCCACCCAGTTCTAAAATAATTCCCTTTTTCTTTTTTCCCTTTACTAATACCCATCTCATATACCGTCATACTCGAAGTATCAGTGTTCAAACTTCGATTCCATCACTGATATTTCTCTCTTTCTTTACCTTTCTCTCTCTCTCCCTCCGCCGAAGATGGCGCCGCCTGCGGCAGCAGTTGAAGGCGGCCAGGCACCGCAAGGGAGGCAGCAACAGCCGCAAGGAGGGTTCGGCCTCACAGGAATCATACGCATGGTCGTTTTCTGGTACTTCGCTTCTAAATTCTTCTCTCCCAAAAAACCTTCCGAACCTTCCGCTCTCATCTCCAATCTCTTCCAGAAAGCACAGCCTCTGGTACTCTCTATCTCTCTCTCTCACACACACGCACACTTTCACCGCTGCTAACTCAACTTCTATTGCATGATCTCACTTCGATTTTATCATTATTATTATTTCTCTAAATTCGCTTGTCTTGAGGTCACTTAGATTGATTTTTTTACGTAGGTTAGGTACTTATACGATTTCGATGATACTTTTAGGTTAGGATTTGTGATTGAGTCGAATTTCAATTTCCTCATCGCGTAGTGTGATGAAGAGTTATGAAGTTAAGTGTGTGGTTTTGTGCACGATCAGAAGTATCAATAAGTAACTTGTACTGAACATCAAAATTAGGTTTTTGTGTAATTATCTCACTGGTCTGTGTTCTGATGCTGGTGCGAGCTGCAGAGGCTTTCGTAGTTGTTCTTTTGCTTTTGTTGTTAATTAGGCTGTCTTCTGGATGCCTTTTTTTTTTTTTCAGGATATGTGGCTTTATATTTCCGAGAACGAGAAGTTCAATGACTTTGGTTCTGAAAGTTCACTTGTATGGCATGAAACCAATATTCCGTATGCTGTCTGGGGACCTGAGAGTACCAGGACTCTTACTCTGGACTATAATCCATCGGAGGTATAAAATTGAAACTTGAAAATGCTTACTGCTAGTTATCCCTGGTAATTTACATTCCTTTTCGAAGAAAGGTTAAAGTAGTTCCCATAATTTATGGTTTCTTTTTCTACTTCAGTCTTTGAAGCATAATGGGAGTCTATATGCTCATGTTTTCTTCGCACACTCTGGCTTTTCACCCGACCCAAGTGATCCAGAATACCAGCCTCAGGCAGCATTTGGAAGGACACATCGTATACCTTTTTAACTTCTTATTGATATTTTAGCATTAAATATGTATGACAAAGTGGTTTACGGGTTGTGTTTATTTATGTTGGTCTCAGCTGTTGTGACGTTCTTGCCCAAGTCTAAGGCAGATAAAAAGAAAAGTCTGTTGGGAAGTTCGCCAGATTCTAGTGAGGCTCAAGTGACATCCAAGGTTTGTTATTGCTCCTACACTTTTATAATTAGCTTGATGTGTAACTGTTATGATGGTACTTTACCTTGAGCTCAAGATCTTTATTATAGTGATTGATTTTTTAAACATAAAAATATCATATTTTATTCTGCATAATGTCAAAAGTTCAGTTACCTTTTTAAATATCCTATTTCGGCTTACGATCTAACCCATGTATTGTTTTGTTATGCAATACACAGTTACCTTTTGCCCCCTATTCATGGAGCCTTTTGGAGGAGCATATAGTATGCTGTCATTAATTCTGTAGTTGTTATCAATCGTTACAAGTTTTGGCCATAACTTATTGTCAAAATCTTAATCTGTAATCCTATATCTTAACCTTATTGGCCAGAAGAGTTGCCCCTAGATCTAATCCTTACGATTTGGCTCAGTATGTTTACAGGGAACAACTTGCACCAATCAATATATTTTATTTTCTTAATCATATGATGATACGAATTACATGAAGAATCATTTTTGCTCATAAATTGTCTTCTAAAAGAATCACTTTTGCTCCTAAATTTTCTTCTAAAAGAATCATTTTTATTCCTAAATTGTCTTCTAATCGCATGATTAACGAATAGCATGAGTTGCATTTCGGATCAGGAATTGAGGCTTGAACCACAACCTCCATGGATCACTTTTTGCCAGGATTTGCTTTTTGCTTCAATCCTCCTTACAGGAGGGGAGCGAGTGGTGGGTGGGGCTGTTGAGGCTTTGGGAGGAGTGGTGTGGAGGGAGGAGGAGGAAGCGGGGTTGTTGACAGAGGAGGCTCCCAAGGGCTCTTGGTGGTGGATTTGAATGCATGGTGGCCATAGGAGAAAGGAGAAATTGAAACACAGAATTCTAGGTTTGCGAAAAAGGAAAGTGTAGTGAGGACAGAAAAAAACATTGGCGATGAGATGGGTAAAGCCAAAGAGATTTGAATATGTAGTTTTTTAATTATATTTGGTATTGAGGCATTATTGGTATTTGTAAAGTACCATACTATATAATAATGAAACATATTTATATTTTAGGTAAAAGAATATATAATAAATCAATTTAATAAATGCATTTTTCGTATTTGTATATTTAAATATATATTGTATTTTTTAATGTTGATGAATCTTACTATTCATGATAAGTAACAATTCACGATTCAAAATTTGAGGTCTCCAATACGCGATACGATATGTGATTCAACTACCTTGGTCTTAATGAGTTTGATATCAATCATGTCAATTTTTCAATTGGTTAGTGTTTAGTGCTTTCCATGATAACATGTTACTGATTGTTCTCTTGTTAGGTGGTTGATGAACCTGAAGAAGATGATGATTCTAAGGATGATGGTCCTGTGGAGTGGGTTTCATATTGGAAACCAAATATAACAATTAACTTGGTTGCTGACTTCACTCAGTATGTTTCTTGGGATTCATTTAATTTTTGGCACATTTTTTTAATATGTTCTGCCTTTTTTGTTAACATAATATATGTTTAAATTAGATGACTGATGATTATAATTTTATGAAGGAAGTGTTGTGCTGGAGTTGAGAGATTTCAGATAAATTAGCCTTCTTTTATTGGAATTTAGTTTTGCATGAATTATAAGAGGGGTATTAGGAAATAGTTATGCACTTCATTTGGAACTTAAACAAAATGTAATGTGGAAGATTCAGTTGGTTAACCATCAGTTTGTAATCCAATCTCCAAAACTAAGAACATTGTATTTTCATAAGAAATCAGCTAAATTCTTTAAATTTTTGGGCTTTGTATCTACATCTTATGATTTAGAATCCTACATATTTGTGACCCATGACTCTGCTGCCATCAATCTTCCATCTCTAGAGGGTACATCTTAGCTCCTTCAATCCACTTCACAAGGAGTCTGTTTTATATAAGCTGATTACAATAAATACAAATAGGAGATTGTATACATGTACATGATATGCTTTGTGTTTAAATCATATTCTAATAAGTCTAATTCTAATCAGATATCCCTATGATTATGAGGATCCTGATTAAATAAGGAAACAAATCATAAAATATAAAAGAATAAGTCCCAAGAAATCATCTTGGATACTCCAAACTATTATAAAATATGAACAAATATTTCTCATATTTCAAACAATTATTAATGATAAATTGTCCTTAATTTATTTTTCAGTTGTGTGTGGAATATGGGTTGTCTATATTGTAGCCATCGTAATTACCTATTTGCTATTTAGTGCCACGATTGCTAGGTGGGTGGAGCAGCCACCCCCCCAAAAAGGAAGTCGCCATGAAGCATCTCCTTCCTGTAGTGACTATTGCACCACCATCTGCATCTGAAATTGCAGTTAAAATGGGTTTTGCGGCCACTCCAGCTTTTGGCCATTGAATATGAAATTACCCCTGAAACGAGGTTCATTTAAAGGAGGTTTTGGGAGGTGACAACTTGTAAGCTTGAGCCTTTCTGCTAGTCAGTCTCCTTTCTTGACCATTGAGTTCATCTGCTGCTTTTCTTACTATTCTTAAAGAATAAAGAAGGAAAAGGTGGATAGGATGGGAGAAACAAATTAGGGTTTTTTTTTTTTTTTTTTTTTTTTGTGGGGATTGGTGTTGGGCCTGCACTCTAACTGGCCCACTCTCTATTCTAAGTAGATTACTACTCAAGATTTTTTTATTCATCATAAATTGTATGTTCTCCATAGTGTTTTTTGTATAATGCCCATCTCACTAGCATTTTCTAGATTGAGCCTTATGTGCCTTTATATAGGAATGACAAATATTCTTTTTGGTATTCCTCTGTACTGCTGTAGCCTTTGGTAATAGTGATAAATTTGAGAAGAAACCAGAATTGGGTATGCTATGATGAATCTTAGTAGTAGAGTTTTTACTGTTTACCGTGTTTTCTTTCTAGTTGTCAGTTTTTGGCTCGTGGGCAGGTGTTTGATGTTTGTATTTTGAGACAAAACTTGAGCTTTTAACAGATGGACTGTTACATTGTGAAGTATTACAACATAATTCTCTCTGTGGTTTTGATGGATTGATCCATTTTAAACCTACTAAGCCAAAACCTGAATGTGATTTTGGTTTTTTATCCCACTATTGATGGGGCAAGCCCTTCCCAAACCTGTTTGAAGAGCACTAGATGAATACGTGTTTATATCTGTGAAATTATGCATGTAATTTCACTCTTTTAGGTATTAGTTGTATATTGAATTTAAACAGTACTTCTCTTTTCTTGTTATTTTTTTTTTAATTTAAAATAATTTTTATTTAGTGTTGCCTTGGTAATAACAGCACTTGTGAGCAGCTCCATACCTAAGGTTAAGCATTGGAAGTATAAGTTGCCATTGCAACAATGGTTGAAATGTACTGACTCATCTTAATACATTTTTGGAACTACTACGAAAATTATCAATAATTGTTTATGGTTTGTATATTGTACTATACCAATCCCATGATCAACTTCTAGATTTGTATGTAGCTGTTAGGAATAAAAGAAGTTAGTTGTTAGTAGAGAGAGGATATAAATAATAACAGAATAGGTGGATAGAGGATGATCAAATATTTTACTTTTGGAATAGACGGGACATTTTCGAGTGGAGGAAGGGGATACTTACATGTATTTTCTTCTTTCGATACATTACAGTGTTAATAAAATACATATATATACTGCCATATTCTACTGTGTTGAGAGTTGTGCGAGAGTAGAGTGATCTGTTTTGGTTCCCGGAGTAAAGGAACCTAACAGCTTTGGTCCGACCTGTCGGATTTAGATTGAAGGAGAGACGAGATGGAGAACAGGGTGAGTGCATTGAAGGGTAGATTCGATGCCATGGAAGTGACGTTGGAGGAAATTCGAGCGGAGATGAGGGGAATGGCTCGAAACGTGAATCGTGACCGTGGGAGAAGAAGGAACCAGCATTGGAGCTTCGAAGGAAGAGGTGATTCCGTCAATGCTCGACGCGAACGACGACCGTCGGAAAACTCAGAGGAGAAATCGGAAGAAAACGGAGGAGAAGCTCGACGCAGTTGGAGGAAGCGCGTTAAACTACCTACATTTGAAGGTGTGGACGCATGGGTGGATCGCACAAGCAGAGAAATTCTTCTATCTCTAGAGCATGACGAAGAAGGAGAAGATGAAGCTCGTCTATAGATGCATGGAGGGAGGTTTGGCAAGCTATTGTTTTGCTTCTGGCGGGAGAAAACCAGGCATCCGACTTGGAAGATGTTCACCGACTCTCTGACGCGAAGGTTTGGCGGAGTAAATCGGGGCACCGTTTGTGAGAAGATGGCAGAGGGGCGACAGGAGGGATCTGTCAACACTGGCGAAGGGTAGGAAGACGAAGAAGATGAGGAAATTAACAATCTCTTGGATCTGGAGGATATGGGTAAGGGATTGGGAGAAACGGAGCTGAAGCTAAGCACACATCAACTGCCTTTGCTGATTCAATGTTGTCTCTTTCACATGGATTGCACAATTAAGGGCACTATTTTGGTTAACAAAAAGCTTCTTCCTAGGACAATACAGATAGAAAATGAATATGGATACTATGAAAATTTTTATGAAGAGGATGGTAAGAAATATGCCTTGTGGGCTGCAAAGATGGTTGTCTCAGAATACTGGTGTCCCTTGGATAATGTGCCAGCAATGGGATGCTCCAGATCCTGTGTTTGATACATTCAATTCATTCTATTGTGACCAATTTAAATCCACTTCTCCAAATAGGCCCAAAATTTGGACTGAGAACTAGCCTAGATGGTTTAAGACTTTTGGGGGCAGAGATCCTCACAGGCCAGTAGAAGATGTTGCATTTTCTGTTGCTCGTTTCTTCCAAAAAGGTGGAAGTGTACACAATTACTACATGTATCATGGAGGAACAAATTTTGGACGAACAGTTGGTGGTCCATTCATTACTACAAGTTATGACTATGATGCCCCCATAGATGAGTATGGGCTACCTAGACTTCCAAAATGGAGACATCTTAAGGAACTTCATAGAGCTATCAAGTTATGTGAGCATTTAATGCTTAATGAGAAACCAATGTCTCCCTTGGTCCTTCTGTGGAGGCTGATGTCTATACTGACTCATCCAAAGCATGCACTGTTTTTATTTCTAATTCTGATGATAAAAATGATAGAACAGTGGAATTTCAAAATACATCATATCGCTTGCCAGCTTGGTCAATTAGCATTCTTCGTGATTGCAAGAATGTAGTGTTCAACACAACGAAGGTTAATTCCCAGACAAATGTAGTTGCAATGATTCTCGGAAGTTTGCAGCAATCAAATAAAGGTGGAAATTCTTTGATATGGGACATTGTGAAGGAGAAACCAGGAATATGGGGAACAACAGACTTTGTCAAAAATGGTTTTGTTGATTTCATCAGTACTACCAAAAATACCACTGACTACCTATGGCATACCACAAGTATATTTGTTGGTGAAAATGTAGAGTTCTTGGAAAAGGGAAGCAAACCAGAATTGAGTCTATAGGTCATGTTTTCCATGCTTTTGTGAATCAGGAATATCAAGTTGGCTTACAGACAACTGGACCCTTTTATGACTTTGTGGGGGCAGGACTCACAAGTGTGAAAATTAAGGGATTGAACAATGGGACAATAGACTTGTCTTCATATGCTTGGACTTACAAGATTGGAGTGCAAGGAGAACACCTAAAGCTATACCAGGGAGGATGGGTTGAGTAATGTCAACTGGACATCTACTTCAGAACCACCAAAAATGCAGTCGTTGACATGGTACAAGACTATTGTGGATGCTCCACTTGGAGATGAACCAGTTGGATTGGATATGTTACACATGGGCAAAGGTCTAGCCTAGTTAAATAGAGAATTTGTTGAGAGTTATATAATAGCTAACAAGAGAATTGATGCTGGTGGGAATATACTTGGTTGTTTTTGCTTCTTACATGTTGTAATGCCAGACTTGAATCAGTCTTCTAAAGAACACAAGCCAATAGGCAGAGAAAACATTTCTGAATCCAAAGAGTTAGCTTATATACTACAAGAGATTGAAACCATGACTCTGGCTTGGAGCTTGAGCCAAGCGGAATTTTTGGAGGGGAAGATAGAAGAGAGTGACTTAACTCCCAATAAAGAGGGACCTGCAGAGGAGAGAGAGCTGCTGGAAGCATTGAAAGACATCAAAGATCATCTTCTTTGGGCTTATAGTTTTGAAAAAGAGGTGATCAGAATGTGGGAAGTTAATAGAATCAAAGAAGAATGGAAGACATTGGAAGAGGATTTGCCACCACCCAAGCCTCCAGACTAGAATTTGGAGGGCACCACTTGGAAAGAGGAGCATTACCTCAAATAACAGCTCCCTGACTTCAACCTTGAGGACAAGGTTGATTTTGAGGGGTAGAGTAATGTTAGGAATAAAAGAAGTTAGTTGTTAGTAGAGAGAGGGTATAAATAATAACAGAATAGGTGGAGAGAGGATGATTAGATATTTTACTTTTGGAATAGACTGGACATTTAACATTGGAGGAAGGAAGGCTTCCTTGGATGGGGTTACTTACATGTATTTCTTCTTTCGATACATTACAGTGTTAATAAAATACATACATATACTGCCATATTCTGCTGTGTTGAGAGTTGTGTGAGTAGAGTGATCTGTTTTGGTTCCCTGAGTAAAGGAACCTAACAGTAGCTGAGCCACTTAATTGATGTATTTTTTATTGATGCTGCATATTGTTATAATATATTTTTACTGTTTGCAGGTACCCAAAAACAGGTGTAGCGCCAAACATTGCTCCATGTATCCTTATTATTTACTTTGTTATTAATTATTATTATTATTATTTTTTTTAATTTTTCTCCCTTTCTTTGCATTGGTTTCTGGATGACTTGTCTATCATTTAACATAGTGTGTTCACATTATGTGGGATTAATATTGAATCATGGAGAACTTATAGATGACAATATCTTATTAACTGAATACTTTTTGTGTCATTTCACTTTCAGTAAGGTCTTATATTGACATTTCTCTTATTTTTTCAGTTTCACTATTTTTGTTTGACTTTCCAGTATATTGACAGAGTAACTGGTGTGTTCACCAAGTTAGCTGACTATATGTTTATATGACCTAGTTTCCTTAACTTTGGGTTCCCAGACTTGAACATTGATCCTTTCACCGGGAACTACTATCCAATTGTTTATTTCAATGAGTTCTGGTTACTCCGGGATAAGTTGATACCTTTGAACGAAACAGTGACTGAATTACGACTTAACCTGGAAGTTGGTCCCATTAGTATGACGAAGTGGCAGTTATTCCTGCAGATTGACCAATCCTTCCAGATTCACCGTAACTATGGAAGCATGCTTGAAGGCGAGGCTGATGAACTAAAGGTTTGTAGGTTCACAAACTTTTCTCAATTTTACATAATTATCAATTTATAGTATATTTAACTTATTTGATGAAACGTTCATGTTGAGTACTTGTGTACTATGTTAAATAATTATTTGTTTGAACTGAGACCAGGTTTTTATTTTCTTTTTTTTCTGACTCCTTCTCTATGAACTTGACTTCATAATTTTTCAGTTGTGATATCTTGTTCTTGAACTATTTTCCTTTTTGATTGTACTGAGTAGTTTTGCTGTGTTCAGCTGCTCAAGTACCGCTTAATAGAATATTACTTTTAAATAAAATTTTAATGAAAATTGCTCCTTTTGGTTTTTTGAAGACATTTTAATAAAGATACTATTTGGTACTTATACAAAATCCTGTTTGCATACCTTGTCGAATTTAGTTTATTTTATTATTGAAAGAATGAGGGTGGTAAGAGGTTCTAATATTATGTCAAGAGCTAACATTCCTAAAAGTTTGAGCTCTACGGTGGAAAACCTGACTTCTGTTTGATTATTTTCTTTTGTTGTTTTTTTTTTCTTGTTTGTGCATCCATCATCAACCCTTTGCATGTGCAATTTTTCATTACCTCTTAACATTTCCTACCAGATATTCACTTCACAATACTCATCTCTATGTTGTCTCTTAGCATCTTGGCATTTCATCCATAACGTGCGTACTTATTTATGTACTGTATATTAATGCTCTTAAAGATTTTAAAATGGAATTTCAAAATGTAAGAAAAATCCTCTATTGTGCATCTCTTTCTCACTGTATGAATTGTTGAGTGTCTTGTTTCTCTACTAGGCTAGTATTTGATTTTGTTCATTATATCAGAGGGTGTTCTTGGAAGGAAATCCTTACCTGCTGGCAATTACCATGGTTGTTTCACTTCTTCATTCAGTCTTTGACTTCTTGGCTTTCAAGAATGGTAAGTCTATTGTTTAGCAATCTTTGAGAAAGCACCTCCAATAATATATATGGGTTTGGTTAGAGGCATAGGTTATCATCTAATTATTTTCTTTCACCCAGACATCCAATTTTGGAACAAAAATAAATCTATGGAAGGACTCTCCGCAAAGACTGTTGTTGTTAGCTTTTTTTGTCAGCTTATTATCTTCCTTTATTTGCTTGACAACGACACCTCTTGGATGATTCTTGCTAGCTCTGGAATTGGTTGCGTTATTGAGTTCTGGAAAATTGGAAAAGCCATGCGCATAGAGGTTTCTTTTTATCTCTTGGCTTTTTTAATACGTAATTCTCACATTTTGGTTGGTACCATTTTTTGTATTTTTAATATAAAAATGGCATGATACTTTTTTGCCCTCTTTGTTATGATACTTTCTACTGGTTTGCATGTGCAGAACATCTGCCGAGACCTTTCATGCTTACACATACAGTTTATTTTTGCACAGAATTCATGTTACATTTACATTCCGGCTCTGTTTGCGACTTTTCTGCTGTTCCTTAACTATTTTCATTGACACCTGCCATCTGTAATTTAATTTTTCCCAGATTGATAGGACAGGAAGGATACCTATGTTGAAGCTTCGTGATCGAGAGTCATATGTCCGAAATAAGACAAAGGAATATGATGATATTGCAATGAAGTATTTATGCTATGTTCTGTTTCTCCTTGTTGCTGGATTTTCTGTTTACTCACTGATGTATGAGCGTCACAAGAGCTGGTATTCTTGGATTCTATCTTCTCTCACAAGTTGTGTATACATGTTTGGTAAGCACTCTTCTAATTGGGTATGCTATGATTGTGTCTTCGTTGATAGTACCATATATTAAATTGTCACAAAGTTATCTAAATTAATTAAATTAAAAAGAGGTGCTTTGACTCTGGTAAATTTGTTATTAATTTTCCTAACCATTGTGACTTATGCTTCCCTGGCAATATTGTACTCTGGCTGAATCACTAGTCCTTTCGTGCTTTTTCCAATGGTTATCTTAATCTCTAGCGCTTCTAGGAAAGCCGAGATTTTGTGAATGAGTTGAAAGTTAAACCTTAATGGAAGAGCATTTTTACGTTATTTTGAGTCAAACTTTATGCTGAAGTAAACATGACTATTTCTTTGTAAAAAATAAATTAGAAACAAAATTAGAATACTTAATTCTCATTCTAATCATTATTATGCTGTCCTTGTACTGAAATATAATAAATATGAAATATACCAATGGGAAATAACACTGCTATTTTTCTTTGCTGAGTTTTTATTTTTCTTTTGTTGAATAAAAATATCGACAATGTCTTGGTTCTTCTGTCCACTTTTTTACCCGCCTTTTTTTTCGTATGGGCAAGGAAAACCATGCTATTTTTCATAACAAGTATTCACCGAGGATGTAGAAGTTACTTAGTGGACGTGTATGAGAATTCCAAACAAAACACCCAGTCATGCATTTGACCAATATCCATAGATTATTATGATCATTAAATTCACTAGTATCGTAAACTTTGTTATGTTTGTACTCTACTGGAAAACTGTTGCAGGTTTTATTATGATGTGCCCTCAATTGTTCATCAACTACAAGCTCAAATCTGTTGCTCATCTACCTTGGAGGCAAATGACTTACAAGTTTCTCAACACCATAATTGATGACCTTTTTGCCTTTGTTATTAAAATGCCAACACTGCATCGGCTTTCTGTTTTCCGTGATGGTAAGATTATGATCATGACCACCTGCTATTCTGTGCAACTTGACCTGATAGTGGAATAACTGTTGATAAAAATCTCATTACTTGTCGCAATTAGGAAGTAAGGTGCTACTAGGCTGACAAAGCTTATGATATTTGAATGTGTTCTATGGTGGAAGCTGTCTCTTAAATTTATATTTATATTTATATTATATTATATACAACGATGAGTTTGAGTCCCAGTCGAGAGCTAATAAAGTTAAATTTGAACTTAATGGTTGTGCATTAGCATGATGAGGGTAAAGTAAAACCTTGTTTCTTTGAGAAGGATTCCCAGAAGAAAGGTGTACCTTTTCCATCAGATGTTTGAAGCTGATATTATTAGTTTCTAGAGAAGGAAAGGACCTTGCGTTTATGTTCATACTTCTGACCTCGGCTTGCATTCACGGACCTTCCTGACTTTCATATAGCTAAAAGAATTTCCGTTCTTGAATCCAGCCCTTTGTTCCATAATTTTACAAATTTGAATGTCATTTATGAAACTGTATTCTAATTGTGACTTTCCTCTGAAGATTAGGTACTTCGCAACTATATATCACACTTCATCAAATGCCATTTATGAAACTGTATTCTTATTGAGACTCTTCTCTGAACTGAAGATTAGGCACTTTGCAAGTATATCACAGTTCATCGAATGTCTTGTATCATTTGTCTTAGTGTCTTCTTTTGTCCCTGCCTTGCAGATCTTATCTTCCTCATATACTTGTACCAGAGGTGGATTTATCCAGTGGACAAGAAACGTGTAAACGAATTTGGTTTTGGAGGTGAGGATGATCAGGCTGTGGCCGAAACAGACGCTGCGAAGGAAGAAGAGAAGAAAACTAATTGATTTGGTTTTCTCAACTGTTCGAGAAAATTTGACAGTACATGATACTGTAGAATTCAACGGGGAATAATTTATTTTTCTCCCCCTTTTGTCACAGATTTGCATTTAGAATTTTATCTAAAGAAAGCTTTAGTTTGGCCTTGCCTACTGGAATTTTTACTAAGACCAAAGGATGGCGGCTATTTAACTACTGAGACCGTCACGGTTGACTGTAATGGTCTTGCAGCTTTTAGTTTACCCTTCTGTAGCTTTCCTTTATTTTCAAATGTCTTATTTTTGTGATAGATGACCCTTTAATGTATTATTTGATTCCACCCCCTGTGTATTTTTAACTAATTTATTCTTGCTTTTGGTTTATTTTGTATTGTAATTTGTTTAGCGTTTTTATGTTTGAAACCAAATCAACTCAGTTTCATGGCTCATCTTCCCAAATCTGGACTGCCATTGACTCCAATCAGGAAGTAGGAAAAAGATGTTTTATATTGCAAGACGTTATGGATAACAAATAGCTTCATGGGGTTTGTAGTTGCAAGGTTGTACGGTGGCTATGTTCTTCAAATGATATGCTTCTCTTTAGTTGTAGCCATAGACACCGACACGAGACATTGATGCATATGTAGAATTAGGTGTTAGTTTAATTACGCTCAACCCAGTAAATCGATATACTTTTCAAGGAAACCCATACTGTGTGAAGTTGCGAGTTGGGGGAGGCTGGTTGACCAAGTTCACGTTAGTAGTCTAGAAATAGGGCTGAGCAGCGGTTTGGGTAGGATTCATATTCAAATTAATCAATTAACCACTTCAATACTATCCAAATTCAGAGTTTTAAAATCTACATCTACATCTCACCATTAGATTTATCGGGTTAAACAGTTTCGGTTTATTCTGATTTCACTTAATTATAGATGGATTATTAAGTTGGAGGTAAGTTAATGAAGAAAACCACCTCTTAGGGTTTGAAACGGCTATAGCAGCCCAAAGGCATTTTCATTAGTTCCACTATTCCTCTCTTTCATCTAACTCTCAACGCTCATCCTCTTACTATCTTATTATCTCATGCTTTGAGAGTAAAATTATTCGTGTATATGAGAAAAAATCCGCAATAGATAGTTGGTACTTACAAAAATTTATTTGTGGTATCATTACCTTCAAAAAAAATTAAAATAAAAATTTAATTTATATTTTATTAAGTTAAAATTAAAGGTTAAATATGTTTTTAATCCCTTAATCATCAAGCTATTTTGGGTTTAGTTCCTATTCGAAAGGTTTGTTCATTTTAGTCCTTTTAGTTTTGAAACTCTTATAATTAGTCCTTAAAATTGAACAACATTAACTTTTGTTTGATGTGGCAAACGGTGAACCCACGTCTGATGCCAGCTTCCCTCATTACTCTCTGTCACGTTGCTTTTCTTTTTAGAAATCATATTAAGTGATTGTCATGTTTTGGTTTATGAAATTAGATTATGTTAGGGTTCTTACTTTTTTTTCTCAATTGGGGAAAATTAGTTTTACTCAAAGCATTCTACTCGAAGCATTCTATCAAGGTGGTTGTTGTAATGGTCGTTTCAGTGGTCGTGAAAGAAACAGTGGTTGTGAAAGACAGGCGTAAGCAATCAAGGTAAGTTTTTGTTTTGTTTTTCAGTTATGGTTGGTTGGTTCAATTTGAGCGTAAAATGTTGATGTCTGAATATAGGTCTAGAAATGGTTTTCAACGTGTGTTTGCATCACATGGGCAAGTTTGTTAAGAATAAGAGGCTACATTATGTTGGAGGAGAGATACACATTATCAAAGGAGTTGATCTGGATCGTTGGTCGTATTTTGAAGCAGTTGGAATAGTTAAAAAAATTCAAGTATGATGCAGAGTCCCAGTTATGGTGGAAGGGGTCGAAACAAAGGCTGATGAATAATCTCATAATACTGAGTGATGATAGGGAAGCACTTTACTTGGCTAACTATACAGAGGAGAATAACGAAGAGGTAGAAATCTATGTTCAACATGTTCCTAATGAGGTAGTGGAAGTTCAGTTTCTTACTTGTGGTGAAGAGGCAAATGAAGGACACATAGAGGAGATGGAGGAAGAGGTTTCCAAAGTGGGTGACGAAGAGGTTAATTTACATGAGGAAGAAGTGCTTGAGATTGTAGAAGAGGGTGGAATGGGTCTGGAAGAGGGTGATGGTGCTGAGGAACATGATTCAGATGTTAATGTGGTTGTACAAGAGGTTGAAATGGGTGAGGAACAAGATTCAAATTTGGATTTGGCTGTAGAAGATGTTGACATGGGTGAGGAAGAGGGTGAATGTGTTGAGCAACATGATGCACATGTTAATGTGGTTGTAGAAAAGGTTGAAATGGGTGAGGAAGAGGAAGAGTATGATGGTGGTGAGGAATAGGAAGAGGTTAATTTGGAAGAGGGTGATGATGGTGACGAACATGATTATCTTCATGAGGAAGAGGAAGGGGGGAATGTGGTTGAGGGGGAAGTAAAAGCTTCAACTGCAGAATGTCTAGATGACAGTGAAGAAGAAAGAATGACAAATGATGACGATAATGGGTTTGGTGTTGAGAATGATAGGGTGGACCAAGTTCGTAGAAACATTAATCCAGTTTTGGATAGGTGGAATAAAATGAAAAAAAAAGAAGAAGAAAAGTGTGAGTGGAAGAAGCAATGTTGGGGAAGGTTCATTTATAATGAATGAAGAAGTTGGAGACCATGACATCAATGAGGAATACAATAGTGATGAATTGGATTCAGATCTAGATAATGGTGACGATGTGAGGTTGAAAAGGGGAAATTTTTAAAAAGTATAGACAAGATGATATGAACAAGAACTTCAAATTCGAATTTGGGATAAAGTTTTGTTCATTAAAAGAGTTTAAAAATGCATTAATTGATCATAATGTATTAAATGGAAAAGAGGTTAAGTTTGTGAAGAATGACCTAAACAGAGTAAGGGCAGTTTGTAAAAACAAATGTGGTTTTCTTATTATGGCTAGCAAGGTAGGAGGCAAGGAAACATTTAGGGTCAAAACCCTGGTTAGATGTCATAGAAGTGGAAGGGTTTTTGGAAACAAAAGTGCAAATGTAAACTGGATTGCATAAGTATTAGTAGATAGGTTTGTAAATGTGGGTAACATGACAGTCAACCAAATCATTGATGACATTAAGAAGTCATTCAGTGTTGGAATAACTGCTTAGAAAGCTGGAAAGGCCAAGCAAATTGCTTTGGATTCTTTGGTTGGTGATGGAGAACGACAATATGGTCGTCTATATGATTATGTGGGTGAATTCTTAATAGTGAAGGCTGAAACCTTTAAGATTAAACCAACCAAGTTTTCCACCAAGGTCTGGGTCAGTTTATATGTGTTTAGAGGGCTGTAAACACTTTTTAGGTAGTTGCAGACCCTTCATAGGGGTTGATGGTTATCATCTGAAGACAACATATGGTGGTCAGCTGTTGGTGACAGTGGGCAGAGACCCTAATGACCAATATATCCCACTAGCTTTTGTAGTGGTTGAAAATGAATGCAAAGAAAGATGGAGATGGTTTTTTACACTACTTCTAGATGATATTGGGGACATTGATTGTCAACGTTGGGTTTTCGTTTCTGATCAACAAAAGGTATTTCATTTTGATGATTTCCTATTTTTATTTGGTAGTAGTCACATTATTTAATATTGACCAAGACATTTTGTGTTTTGCAGGAACTAATGGTAGGTTTTTATGACACTTTGGATGGAGTGGAACACATGTTGTGCTTGAGGCACTTGTATAACAATTACAAGAAGAAATTTGGTAGAGGAGTGTTGATTAAAGATCTTGTGATGGAGGCTGCCAAGGCCACATTTCAACAGGATTGGGAAAAGAAAATGGGTGAGTTGAAGAATGTTAAAATCGATGCTTATAATTGGTTGCTGGCTATTCCAACTAAATGTTGGTGTAAACATGCATTCAGTAGTTATCCTAGATGTGATGTGTTGATAAATAATTTGTCTAAGTCATTTAATAGTACAATTTTACTAGCTAGAGACAAATCTATCATAACTATGATGGAATGGATTAGAACTTACATTATGAGTAGGTTTGCAACACTTAGAGAAAAAGTAAAGACATATCCAGGAGATGTTATGCCTAAACCAAGAAAAAGGCTTGATAGGGAAGTAAAATAGAGTGGAAATTGGATTCCTGTTTGGGCAGGGGCTGCAAAATTTGAAGTCACTCATGACTTTACAATGGACAAGTTTGTAGCTGACTTAAGTAACCATACATGTAGTTGTTACTTTTGAGATTTGGTAGGAATACCTTGCAGGCATGTTGTGGCTGCCATAAATTACAAATTAGAGAACCCTGAAGAGTATGTACATCCTTATTACAAGAAATAGGCTTATGAAACTTGTTATGGCCATGAAATTGTTCCAATCAATGGACAACAACTATGGTCTACTTCTGAATCTGGTGCACTACTGCCTCCAATTTATAAAACACCCCTTGGTAGGCCTAAAAAACTTAGAAGAAGGGAGGCTGATGAACATGTGAGTCATACAAAATTGTCAATGAAGAATCTTGTTATGAAGTGTAATAGCTACAATCAATTTGGTCAAAATGTAAGAACATGTAAAAGGGAAAAGAAAAGCAAAAAGGTACAAAATCACTTATCTACAACTTTAGTTATTTACATATTCATAATTATTTGCACTATCAAAATTGCAATGTGGCTTACTCCATTGACAAAACACAAAGGGCACTTCAAGTGCAAAAGGATCTGGCAGTACATCACAACCTCAACGAACATCCACAAGGGCAACTTCCACTGCAGGAGGTTCTGAAGCACGAGCAGCTCCATCAACGTCACAAGGTGGAGGAACATTAAGAAGGGAGACTTCTCAACCAGGAGGACCTCCATCAACATCACAACCTGGAACAAGTGGCAGTGGAGCACGAGCTGCATCAACTAACCAAGCTGGAAGAAGAACATTGATGAGTCGATATTTTATTGACTGTACTTAGTTTATTGTGCTAGAATTAATCAGGGAATTGTGCTTAATTGTCCGGTATTTTCCCGTTTATGCTAATTGTGCTTAATTTGACCAGAAATTCTAATTTTAATTAATTTGAATTTTCTGAGCTAATTAATTGTATTAGTAATTGCAGTGAAAATTTTGATAATACAATTTGAGATATTTGGAAGTTAAATGCCAGCTGCCACCTATGACTGTTAACGTTTTCAATTTAAAAAATGATATGGGCTGATTCATTTGGGCTTTTGACACTATGCATGCTTTGGACAAAACACCTTCACACGTCTTGCTTTAAAAAGTCTCTCACGGGCCAGCAAATTAAAAGGGTGTGGTGACCACTGGAATAAAAAACACACGGGTCCTATAAAAAGCATCCAGAAGTTTGGAGAAGTGACATCACGGTCTGCATATAAATATAAAAAGCAAAATGGTGCACACAACAACCCATATGATGCAGTAGAATTCTTCACGGACCGCACACAACAGGCCTGCACACGGGATGGCCTTTAATGAATTTGGATTTTGGGAGAATGAAAAGATGATTTTATTTAGAAGTGTGCTATCACACGGTCCACAAATGATATTGGCTTTTGGTTGCTGCTACCACACGACCTTGCATACATAAAATGCATCCAGCACATGAAGTGGGCTGCACGATGATTTATTCAAACTTGGAGAATCCAGCGGGGCCCATGCTTGGAGAAATCACTTGTGCTGCATGGTCCAGCAGTGCAGCAGTTTGAAAGAAGAATGCACACGCACATGAAGAAGACGCTGGCAGCAAGGACACTCTCTCATTTGCTTGAAGTTGATTCCAACCACCGTAAAAAGCATGGAGTTGATTCATTATTCCATTAGAAGGCAGCAACTTGGGCTGAGAAGCAACTTGAAAACGGTGGCAGCAGAATTGGCCTTCATCACGGCCCAGTTGCAATCCCACGGTCCATGCAACCTATATCACACGCCCACCAACTCCTTTCACGGTCCAGGTTGATTTTTCTGGAAGAAAAGAAGCTCTTTACGGCCCACACAAAAGGGAGTGCAACACGAACAACATACAAGCACGTGGTGGCAGTGAGAAAAATAGTCCAGCAGGTGCAGCATGTCTGGCTTCATTCGGTCTTAGGCTGCAACATCAAGCAACTCAGCACCAACTGATTTTCGGTTTGAAAGAAAATGCGTCCAGCAATTAAAGGAGCTCACGGCCCATGAGAAATGAATACACATCCAACTCATTTCTTCATCTAAGCGTTCCAACAACGTCCAAAAATGGAGAAGAGGTGCGCACCATTCTGCATCAAGCTGCAGGTCACCAAAAATAAAAGAAGAGGTGCGTAAAGCACATGGTTTGAATTGGAACATCACGCTGCATCCAGGAAGCAGGTTACGGCCCAAAGGAAGACCAATTGTTGACTCCCTTGTGCTTTAGAGGTGCAACATGTTGATTCTTGAAGTTGGAGAGAAATGGAATTACAACAACTTTCAAGGAGGTGCAAACGGATGAGCTTTGGGCTGCAGCACGTGGAGGGTCGTTCATTCTTCAAAGGAAGAGTCCAACGCAGTACATGAGAGACACACAACCCTAGGTGAAGGGAGATTCCTAAGACCAGCCGTCAGGGAGTAGGGCATCATCTTCACTTTATTTTAGATAGCACAGAGGAAGCTTTTAATTTGGGAGCTGCCACGGAGGGAGACAAGCACACAACTGCATTTTAGTTATGGAAGGAGATGTAACTTGACTTTAATTCACATAGAAATTTAAATTCCAAATGCATTTGCTGAATTCTCGCTGCATTAGCTTGTTATATTAATGTGTTTAGCACTTTTCATTCCTACTATTTTATTTCCTCTGCATCGTAATCAAAAGCTAACGTGGTACAATCATTTCTTTTTTTTAAATTGTTACTTTCAATAGCTTGCAAACTTGTTTTTCTTTATTTATCTCTTACAGCCAAATAGCGTTAGAATATTTACAATTTACTGCATCTTAATTGATTCACGGGAAGTGAAGTCTTGTTTCCTGCTATGGTGAGCATATGGTGTGACTCAATTTGCATTTATGGTTAGCCAACATAGACCTTACGGCCTGCCTTGTTTATTCATCATCACTGTCACTTCTCTTTTATTTTCTTTTGTTCACCAACTTTATGTTTCATGGTCTTAGCCAAAATGTGTTAGGTTCTATTTTGTTTATCTAATTTGTTCGGTTTTGTTAATTTAATTGCAATATTAGCTTAAATTAGTCAGGTTAGTTGTTAATAAAGTTACTTTGCTTCCGTGAGATTTTTGAACTTTAATTGCCATACTGTTGCTTTGATTCTGCTCAATATTTAATCTGATGTCTGCCTGCAATTAGGTATACGCTTAGTTGCCTAATCGGTGTAATTTCTTCGCTTAGTTGATTAGACTGTATGGTGGATGACTGATTAAATTTGTGCATTGCATTCGCTTAGTCTGTAATTTTGAAGACCAAATTAACCTTCGCTTAGTTGGGTGATTCGTGTCGGATTTGAATTAGAGTAGTGTGTACTTGTCGTTGATCTGGGATAGGAAGCATAGTAATTGAGTTAATGACCAACCATTTCCATTCTGTCTTTGAAACCATTTTTACATTTTTATTTGCATCTGTGTTTTGATTTAGTTTATCCGCATTCACAATCCTTTCACAAACCCCCCACTTCGTGTTAGACCTAATTCCTGAACCACATTTGGTCCTTGAGAGACGACCTAGGAGTCACTTCCTAGTCTATATTGCATTCTTTTATGCAATCAAATTTGTATGGGCTGTGATAACCCATCAAACATCCTCGTGACTACTGGTTGCACAACATCTAAGGTCCCAAGCTAGTACCAATTGAAGTTTTAGTGTAGCCATAAGTTATTTTTAATGTATTTTGCAAGTTACTGCCACCCACTTAGGGAACAATAGTAGTGGGTACAGTGAGTTTTTATCATCTACCAGCATATGTAATTGTAAGGGACCACTTAGGGAACAATAGTAGTGCTTACACAATACTTTTTTTCAGTGGTAAGGGACCACTTCAATTACTTATCTTATTTAATAGTATGAGACCACTTCAATTACTTTTAATTTCTTTAATTCCAACTTTATTTATGCCAACTTAATGACCACAATAATTTTCAGTATCTAAAGTTTACCATGTGTTGTCTGCTGGTATCTGAGGTTTAAAATAAAGCATGGACATAAACATAAGAACAAACAAATGTCCATTTCATCCTTAGCCACTTTGTTTGTGTGACAGTTGTCAAGTAGGACTTTGGTGTCATGTATCTGAGTTTTTATTACCTATTGTCAAGTAGTATTCTAACGTCACAGGGAGTGGTTGGTTAGTCTCGTTAATTGCCTACTTTTGTGAGGATACTGTACCTAAGTTTTCTCTTTTCTCAATTTTTTTCTCTTCTAACACTCTACCACTCCTAGTGACAACAATCTCACATTCTTCCCTTGCAACACTTCTCACATTCCTTTCACACCCATGCTCTTTCAATCTAGTGTTCATGTCCTCCAAGGTTTTAATATAAAATACACTTCTATTCAAAACCTGCTGAAAAAGCTCTTCAGACTCTGCATCTCTCCTCAACGACATGACTTGTGACTACTTTTGACTTCTTGAAATTTTTCTGATCTCCTATGGTAACAACGAAAGTCTCTGTACAATTGCCTCCAACTGTTGAGCGATCATCATATATTGCTCCAATAAAACATCATAATATTGTGACAATGAAACTTCCTGTTGTTGGATAAAATCAGCACTTTCGCAGTTCACCTCATCCTTACTAGCCGCCATATTTTCTATAAGCTCATAAGCTTCCTCATTAGTCTTTGTCGTAATATTTCCTCAAGCTGCAACATTCAACATATTGAGTACCCAGGCCTCCAAGAAATGTGAGCACTAATGTTGTTCTATCAAAGCCATGTACAGGCATCTTTCTCAATAAACGTTTGAATCTTTCCCAAGCTTGACCTAGAGTCTCCTTCATGTCTTGTCTGAATGAAGAAATCTTCAGTTTTCCACTGTTAACCTTGGACTGTGGGAAATATTTACTCAAGGATTTAGAAACAATAGCCTCCCATGTTGTAAAGCTCCCTTTTGGAAAGGAATTTAGCCACAACTTAGCATTGCTTCCTAATGAAAAAGGAAACAAATCAAGTTTTATCATGTCATCTGACACTCCACTAATCTTCACAATATTGCATATTTCGTTCAATGTCGTAAGATGATTGTAGGGGCTCTCATTTGACAGTCCATTGAATTGATTGCTCTGCACTAGATGTATCAAAGCAGGATTCATCACCATGTTTAATGTGTTGTCCCTCGGCATAGCAATGCTATTGAAGTGTTGGGAACCAACAACATTAGCTGCGTCAGCTAAAGTACGTCTTAGGAGCTCCTTGTGCCATCTCCTCTGTACTTTGAGTATATGCCTCCGGTGAGGGTTGTAAAAGGCTTTCAGGAGAGGGAAATAGGTCTCTAGATTGTCTTCTGGCTTTCTTCCCCCTCCTGTCTCTTAATCCTTCGAGAAGATGTTGATTTTTCTTGCTTCTAGTGTGAATTGCTTCCTGCATACACAAGAAACAAAAACCCTAAAAAGCACTTTTTTATAAAAAAAAATAAAAACAAAAACAAATACAAACAAAAAATTAAAATCAAGTCAAATTTTATTAAATTCACACTACTAGTAAAGTTAAACCAAACGAGTCCCCGACAACGGCGCCAAAAACTTGTTTACACCCTAGCAAGTGTACCAGATCGTATCAAGTAATAATAGAACAGTAAGTCCAGATATTGTTTCCCAAGGGACTCTGTGGCCTAAACGTTCATGTGAATTAATCGCATTTGACTTGAAAGAATAATAATTTGAGATCGTAATTCAAATACGGAATTAGGCATGCAAAAACTGAATCAATTGACAGATAAATATATGGATGAATGGAGTTGTTGGGGTTTACGGTTTCATCCTGATCCACCCTCCTATATCTACTATTCCTATTATATTCCACTTTATTATTAATGTTCATGCAACTTTTAAATTACTCTAAACCCGATCCCTCGGCGAAAAGAGCCTATTAACATAATTACTAGTTTATTGTCCCTAGTCTCCCTAGCAATTACTAATGCATTAATAACAAAAGCTTAAACAGTTTTCTAAACTTATCTTTTTAATATTTGCTTCTGTTTTTAGAATAGGTGATGATGTACTTGGTTTAAAACTTATATCTGATACAATGGGTTAATGATGATTTGATGAGTATGCTTAATGATGCTTTTATATTGATTGATGTTGAGATGCTATATACAGTTGGTGGTTCACAATACGTATGAACAAATGCATGATTACATGATTGTGATTGTGATACTGGGCAGGATATGTATCTATGTATTGGAACTTGAAATTAGAATATGTGAGGTTTTGAACTCCAGAGTTGTTATTGAATGATTTGATATTACTTTGAAAGTATGAATGACTTTGCCCAGGTTTCTATGATTAAATCACTTGCTTGCAAGTGTCATATGATCAAGGCCATTTTTGATTTAGTCCTTTCTTAGCCATGGAAAAATGTTTCGTCCCAATTAAAAAGAGCACAATATGTTCTACCCTTTTTGAACCTAAGCCTTAAACAATATGAGAAAACCCTTTTGCAAATCTTTACCTTGAGTTAAGTTGAGAATTATTGTGTGGTATTGATAAAGGTTCAAGTTTGGGGCTGTTGGGAAAGTTGAAAAAAGAAAAGATAAGTATTGAGCTAATGTGTTGAGCAAAACTTGAAAAAGAAAAAAAAAGATAGAAAAGATAGAATGAAAGAAAGATAAGCTCAATACAAAAAGGGGAAAGTTGAGAATGAGTGAGATTGGTTTGTTTAAAGAGAGTTTGTGCTTGAATGATAAATTTATGAATAACTCTCTTAACTCAAGGATTTTGTTATCCAGAAAAACCAATATTCTTCTTAGCCCAACCACGTTACAAGCCATAGAAAGTCCTTGTGATGATAACTTGCGTGTGACTATGATTGATTGTGGTTAAATGAAAGGCAAAGTTAATTTGTGTAACATTGTGATAGTAGAGAGAATGAGTCACCTTAATATACACTTGTGTGCTTCAGTGAAACACTTTTCTTGGTGAGGAGTAGTTCCAGTTATACATGATTGCATCTGTGCTTGGTTAATTGGTCATTCATGATAATAGCATCTGTTGGAAAGACTATATGTGAACACCATATTGAGTTTAATGGAAGTAATGCACCAACCAAGTGTGATAAAACCAAAAAACATATACAATATGAGAACCAAAGTTTAACTTGGTACATTCTCAATTTTAGCAGCATATGAAAATTACAGACCCTGACATTTGTTACAAATAAACTGATTCCATTAGTTATATAACAAGCACATTTGTGTTCTGTCAAAGTCAGCATCAGGGACAATATTAACATCATTAAGCAGAATTTGGAGACAAACTCAAGTACCTCATTTATTGAACCATAACTCTTAATTACAATTCATCTTGAACAAAAACATGATACAAAAGAAAACTGTTAATGCCCATGACAAAACAAACAACAACAAAATCATTTTCCCAACTTTCTTCTCTTGCTCTAATTTCTTCTTTAGCTTCTCGTTCTTCTTCCTTAGATCCAATACAAGTTTTTCATTTTCCAAACACATTTCAATTCTTCACGTTTTCTTTCAAAGCTTCCTTCAATTTCAGAAAATCCTTGATAACGATTGAAAAACCGTTATTTTCACACCTAATTTTGATATTAAATCACACCCTTTATGGCTTAGAATTAGCTTGAAATCATGCAGTTTTCTTAAGTTAGAGAACAAGAGAGTCAAAGTTGGTTTTCTACATATTATATAGATATACACACACATATACATACACACACATATACATACATACATACATACATACATATATATATATATATATATATATATACATACATATATATATATATATATATATATATACATACATATATATATATATATATATATTTATAAATACATCTATATGTACATATATTAATATATATCTACATATAAATATATGTATATATTTATAAACATATAAATACACATATATTTATATATATTTATATATGTGTATATATATCATGCGTACTTTTTTTTAAGTTGGTACATTTTAGTAATGTGTATCGGGTTTTAGTAGATAAAAATATCCTTATATATATATTAGTTTTAAAGTTAAGGGTATTTTAATAATTTTTATTCTAAAAAAAAGAAGAAAAAGCAAGAAACTCTCAAACCTTTACTCACCTCCCTTATTCTTCTCAACCCTTTCTCTTTCATTTTTTTCACTTCAACATTTTCTCTATCATCCCTATTATAGTCCCAACTGAAAAAATCAGAAACACTTGCCTAACTTTAATCTACCTTTCTCACTTATCCAATTTGTTTCATTCACTTTTTTTTCATTCACAAAAACATCAATATGAAACCATCAAAGAATCAAGTTATAATTTTACTCAAAAAAACCTATGAATTGTTAGCATTATTAATTAGAGTTGTTAAAACGGGTAACCTCTGGTCCACCACGGGTTGGTCACTTAGTGAGCCAATCCAACCCGACTCATTTATTAGCGAGCTAGAAAAATCTGAACCTGGCTCGACCCACCACGGGTTGGTGGGTAAACGGGTTGGCTCACTAGCCCATTTAATTAGAGTTTTTTTTAAATAAAAAAATTACAAACTTTCTATATTCAAATTTAAACAAATTTCACTCCTAAAAAATGATGTTAAACTGAAGACAATTCAAAATAATAATAAAAAGTACAATATAATCCATATGTCATCCAAAAAAAAACACAAAAAACATACAAAAAACCTGCTCCTTGAAGAATTTTAGTGAAGTGAGATTGACAGCACCGTAAATGAGAGCAAGTTCTATGAGAGTGATTTGTGAGAGCAGAAGTAACTTTTTTGGTATACACAATGAGTGAAGAGAGTATTTTATTTTTTAGGGTTTTGTAAATAAAATAATAAATTAAAAAAAATAAAATTAGGTAGGTGGATTGGCGGGCCAATCCAATCCACCAGGGGTTCAACCCGCATGAGCGGGGTTTAAATGAGCTGGGTTGAAATCTGACCCGCATAAAAAAATTCAATTTTTTCAAACCTAACCTGGCCTGAACCCGTGATGAGCCGGGTTGGCTCGTAGGTTGTGACCCATTTTGACGACTCTATTATTAATTCTAATCAACCTCTTCCTCATAATTTATTTTGTGAATACATAGTTTTAAAGCACAAAACATGTTTCGTAATTATCTAGTTTTGGAAAGAAAATGATTTTGGGTGTGATCATAACTTGAAAATAATTAAGTGCAAGGAGTGTTTATGGGATTTTGTGGCACTGGTCTGAATCATGGTATAACAATTGTGGGGTAACAACTCAAGATGGAACGAAATATTGGATGATGAAGAATTGGTGAGGATCCGAATGGGGAGAAAATGGTTATATTAAAATGCAAAAGGACTTACATCTATGTGGCATTGTAATGAAGGCTTCTTATCCAATCAAAATCTTTTCTTCAAAACGTTCTTCATTTTTCAAGGACTAACTTTGAATCATTTCTTCATAGTTGCTATCTAATCTTATTAAGAGAGAAAAAAATAATTTGTTCGATCAATATAAGAGAGTTTGTTTCTGAAAAGGATCGCCTCTTACTCCTGTAATATTTTTATTCCCATTTATCTATTCAAGTTCTTAGGGTTAGGCGAGGAAGGTAGATTAGGACTAGGCGAGTGTTTCTGATTTTTTCAATTGGGACTACCGTAGGATGACATAGAAAATGTTGGAGTGAGAGATCAAAGAGAAAGGGTTAAGAGGAATGAGGGAGGTGAGTAAGGTTTCAGAGCTTCTTGATTTTTTTTTTAAGTTATGAGAATATAAGGATATTTTTGTCTACTAAAACCCGATACACATTGTTAAACACACACATGTGACACCCGGACACTTACGAGGGCGGGGAGTGATCGCCGGTGCAAGAGGCACGGACAAGGAGCGGCTCCTAGCAGGCTTCCATGGAATGGGCACATGGACGAATCCAACATACACCGGAATGAGAGGGATCTAGAGACTGTATAGGTATGGGACTATATGGTTGAAGGATAGCTTAAAGGGATTAATTTGGCTACTTATATCAACAAATGCATTTGCTTTTCGGTAGCCTAACCCATATTTAGAAATCCCGTTAACATATTTATGATTTTTTTTTATTTTTACCTTTTGTATTTTTTGTAAATATTTTTTATTTGTTTTAATTTAATATAATATATTTTAAAATATTAAAATATATTAAAGTATAATAAAATATTAAATTAAACTAAATATTTATTAAATTTTAAATTAAAAAAAAAGATTTAAAAAAATGATAAACGGTTTTCCGTTTAACACATTTTATAATTTTTTAACTTTTATTTCTTTTGCATCTTTTGTTATTAATTTTTTTAAATGTTTTTTACTTATTATAGTTTAATAAAATATGATTTAAAATGTTAAAATATTAACACGTACTAAATTATATTAAAATAGTAAATTAAATTAATTATTTATTCAATACAAATTTAAAATCAAAATTTTAAACAATATGTTAAAGTAATTTCAAAATCCGTTAATATTTTTATGATGTTTTAATTTTCTACTTTTTTTTACCTGTTTTACTTTTTGTTTCTAATTTTTTTAAATATTTTTACTTGTTTTAATTTATTTTAAAATATAAAAATATACTAAATTGTATTAAAATACTAAAGGTTTAATACCTATTTTGGTCCCTCCTTTGGGAGGGTTTATTCAAAGTAGTCCCTCCTTTCTTCAAAAGTTCACTTAAGTCCTACCTTTTGCAAAAACTGTTCAAAGTGATCCTTTTTGCTAACGACGTTAAGTTCCCTAACGGCAAAGCTGCCAGGTGTCTAACATATGTTGATTTGGCATTGAAATTTGTTTTAAAAAATATATATATAATGATGACGTGTAAATGAATATAATTAGGGTTGGATTAAAGAAGGATTTAGGGGTAATTAAATACATCATCCTGTTACAGTGGTTATTGTTCCCAAGTTTAAAAGCAATGGTTAGTGTTTGTGGTCATTTGCTCCAGAGTTTTGGAAAGTTAAAAGGTTAGGGTTTAGAGTTTGGAATGGCTTCTTCACAAAGTGGTTGTTCTTGTTCGAAGACAACNGGNAAAGGAGNTTCGCATTCATCACAGGGTGTTGTTTCGAGGGGTGTTGGGATAACCCCTATTTGCTACTGTGGTGATTTTGCTGTACTGAAAGTTGCGAAAACTGCAAGGAATGCTGGGAGGCAATTTTGGGCATGTCNTCATTATAAGGTTTTTTTAATAGCAAAGTGACTTTTATCTTAAATTGATTTCCTATGTTGACAGTTTTTTGTGTTTATGGTGAGTAATAGGGTGCATTTACAAGTGGGATGTCATGTAACTTTTTCAAGTGGTTTGGTGAAGAGAACGGTGATGATAGAGATGGTACAAATGTGAGGCAAAGCAACAAGAGGACCACTGATATGGAAAGTGCTATGAAAGAGTTGCAGAGAAAGATGAAGTTCGTAGTTGAAGTTGGGGTTGTTCTTATTGTGCTTAACATCATCATATTGGGGCTGTGTTTAGGTTGATGTTAGGTGACCAATGTGCAATTTATGTTGTGTTCATGTATTTTGAGTTGATGTTGTAATATTTTGACTACCCGTAGGTTGATGTTAGGTGGGCAATCTGCAATCAATGTTGTGTTTGTGTATTATGAGTTAGTGTTGTAATATCAGTGAACCATCTGTGTTAGTACAATGAAATTCGAATTAGTCCTCAGTTTGGTTTTAAATTGTGCATTTTGGTCTTCACTTTTGGTTAAAAATGTTCATTTTGGTCCCCCTTTTAGTAAAAAATTGTGCATAATGGTCCCTTAAATACAACATAATAGCACTGCATGGTAAGGAAACCTAAACCTAAACGAACATTCAAACAACAGTGGAGACACATAATATCAGTACATCCAGTCAAACATGTCTAAATTCAAAGAAAGATACTGCCATACACAATATCACCAAATTCATATATAAGATGTCTAAAATAAAATATGAAAGTTAACATGTCTAAATTCAAATAACATACATAACAACTTTGCTACTGTCCTACACAATCTAAATAAAGTCTTGTAGTTCACTCTATACAACTTTTCTTCTAATAGTTAATTTTGTCCTTGGTATTGGTGGAGTTGGTTCTGTGATCGAATCTTGTGTTGGTACTGGTGGCTGAGGAGGTTGGTCACTTGCTGGTTCTTGTGGCTGGGTAGGTTGGTCACTTTCTGTTGGTTCTATGATGGGTGAACGTAGAGGGCATATTTTTTTGTTGTGCCCCAATTGACGACAGATGCTACATTTCTTTCTATGCCCACCAACACTTATCTGAGTCCCATCCTTGGTTAGCTCCCATGGCTCCAATCTTCTTTTCTTCTTTGGCCTCCCAGGCATCTTCCTCTTAACTGGTGGCATTATATCTGGGAAGCTTGTTTTTTCCCATAGGAGGTGGTCATTCACTGGATAAATGATGGATGCATATGTCTCTTCGTATGTGGATTTCAAGAACCAGGTTGGTATAAAATTGTCTGGGTCTAAATTTATGTAGTGCATCGTTGCTACTGCATTGCAACATGGGATGCCACTGATCATCCACTTCCTGCAGCTACATTCATGAGTATCCAAGTCCACTGTGAACTTGTTCCCAACAGTTGAAACATGCCTAACCTCAAAAATTCGTCTTGCAGACCAGCTGAAACACATAAACATAAATAACTATGTTCAAAATTTGGATATAAACATAAATAAGACTGATAGAGATTATTACCTTGGAATCCAATATCTAGACAATTGACATTCCTTTGATAGTCTCTTCTTGATCTTTGGACAAACATTGAAATCCATACATGTCACCTTCATTCTGTTGGTGGCCCACATTTTCATCAAATAGAGTCTGATATCTTCCAGCAATGTGATTATTGGTTTTCCTCTAGCATGAATAAGGACACTGTTGAAACCTTCACAGATGTTGTTATCTAGACTATCACAACTTGCTTGAGCTGTGAATCTAGATCTTGACCAAAACCTGCACCAGAAGAAGAAATTTATTATATTGAAATGTGCATCATGCACTGCACCAGAAGAAGGAATTTATTATATGAGGTATTTATCATAGTACCTTGGGGAAATAGCTATGAGGTATTTATAAGCTTCCTCATTCACTGCTCTCATTTTCAGCATCTCTCTCTCCCAAGCCTGGGGGTACGTGCTTGTTGCAGCACTCCACATCAAATTCTTCAATATATGACCACTAAACTGCTTTCTGAAGTTAGCATATAGATGCCTGATGCAGAATATTTGTTCTGCCTTAGGCAAAAGCTCTTCAATAGCATGTACCAACCCCTGACAACACCAATATTTTAATGAAAAATAGATAAAGCATAAAGCAAAGAGAATAAAACCACAAATTGTAAGTAGTGCATGTACCTTTTGTTGGTCAGACATCCACGTGCATGCTCGACATATTTCATTACCACCAAGGTCTTCAATCAATAATTTCAAAAACCAACTCCAACTATCTTTATTTTCAACTTCAACTACTGCATATGCTATGGGAAGCATTTGGTCATTTGGGTCCCTACCAACTGCTGTTAGCAACTCTCCCTTATATAGACCTTTCAAAAAAATCCATCCAAAAAGATGATTGGCCTGCAACTTACAAAACTATTCTTACATGCATTTAGACACACGTAAATTCTTTCAAAGATGGCCTCACCACTATCACTGTTCACTTTAATCTTAACAGTTGACCCTGGGTTAGTTCTCAACACCTCATGCCCGTAGTCATGAAGCCTTCTAAATTGTTCTTTAAAATCTCCTTCACATTCATTTGTAGCCATTAACTTGGCCCTTCTTGCTTTGGAAATTGATACCTTGGTGTTCCATTTCCTTAATGCTTTATTACGTATATCTTGTACCTTTATAGTTGGATTATCATGCAACACCTTATCTACTTCATGACTCAACCACTTACTATTCATCATTTTAATGTTTAGTTGTCTACTGCAAGCATGGGTATCAAGAACCTTCCTTAACTGCCAAACCTTTCTTGATGGCAAATATCCTAAGTAAGCAACCCATGGGCACTTTTTTTGCACACCCATGCATCTCACCCGAACCCTACGCTTATCATTCTTTACAAACTTAAGATCCCTCCCAGTATGAATAACATAGTTTCTAATTGCTTCCTTAAAGTCCTCCTTATCATTAAAAATAGTACCAACTTCCCATTTGTAATCTACCATGGACTTTTTCTTTCCAAATGTAGGAAACGGACATCGACTTGGTTTGTATTGATTGTCATCCTCCTCACTATCACTATTTTCTGGAGTTAACAGCTCTTCTGCCTCAGAATCATCATCAGACAACCCCCTCCTAATATCTTCAACCCTGTTATCTTCATCACTCTCCTCACTATTGATTTGCACTTCCACTTCATCCACTTCCACTTCTTCCTCACTACTGTTTTTTTCTTCCTCCACTTCCTCTGCCATCACACCACCTACTTCCTCCACCTCCACTTCCTCAACTGCCTCCACCTCCACTTCCTGAACTGGCTCCACCTTCACTTCCTGAACTGCCTCAACCTCCACTTCCTCAACTGACTCCACCTAGACTTCCTCAACTGCCTCCACCTTGATTTCCTCAACCTCCACTTCATCATGTGCGTCCAACTTATCAACAACTTCCTCCACCACAAACCCACTAGCCTCACCACTCTCTGTAAGCCCTTGGCAAAGGTAAAGAATTTCATTCTCATTCTCAGTTTCCACAAAGTCTGGTTCGCTAACTTTATGCACAATATATAAATCCACTTTCCCCAAAGATTTANCTATTTCCATCATATTCATAGCTCCCCTATCGTCATACANNCCATGTAAAATATTGTCAATGCTATAAACTAACTCTTGTACTTCCATGTAACCCATTTCTTTAATTGTAGCAACCACTCCAAAATAACTCCATGTGTCAGGGTCAATGTCCCAACAAGATATCTCCCCACCTATATATTTAAAGGGAAACACATCCTTTATCAAGGTCCCACCGTAGTGGACCACCACCTTAAACCTATCCTCACTCATCCCAAACCCTACCCTGCACATGGAAAAGGGGACCACTTTCATAAATTAACAGCAATGGGACCAATTTAACACCAAAAGGGGGACCAATTTCAACAATGACAGTGGACCAATTTCAACAACCAACACGACACCAATTTCAACAAACAAAACGACAACGAAACCGACAACTAAAATGATTTTTTAAGTAATTACACCATACAGAAAATTTGACTCATTACAAAACACACAATTCGACTCATTACAAAACAAACACACGAAGCAAGTGAGAACACTAACCTGACGACGAAGATGCGAAACAACCTCCGTTGACGAATCACGAACCTTGACGAAGAACGCCCACAATTTCAATCTTCTGAAGCCAATCTCAATCGCGCTCACGAACCACGAACCCTAAGCTGACCCCAATTTCAATTTCAATCCCAATCCCAATGGCAATGGAATTCCAATTACCTCAATCTTCTCACCCTAATTACCCCTAATTCCTTTCTTTATTTTACCCTAATTAATATTATTTACACGTCACAATTATATAGATTTTTTAAAACAATTAACAATGCCACATAATCAGATGTTAGACACCTGGCAACTCTGCCATTAGGGAACTTAACACCGTTAGCAAAAAGGACCACTTTGAACCGTTTTTACAAAAGGTAGGACTTAAGTGAATTTTTGAAAAAAAAGGAGGGACCACTTTGAACAAACCCTCCCAAAGGAGGAACCAAAATAGGTATTAAACGAATACTAAATTATACTAAATATTTATTAAAATTTAAGTTAAAAAATAAAATTTAAATAAATATGTTAAACGAATTTGGAAATCCGTTAACACAATTATCACTTGTTTAATTTTTTCATAATTTCTTTTTTTTTTTGTTTTAACTTTTTTAAAACATTTTTTATTTATTTTAGTTGAATAAAATATATTTTAAAATATTAAAATATTAATATATATATTAAAATATAATTGTAAAATAAATATTTATTAATTTTTAAATGAAAAGAAATTAAAAAATATATGTTAAAGGGATTTTGAAATCGATTAGTGTGTGTTAACAAAATTCCAAATTTTTTATTGTATTTTTAAAATTTTATTTTTAATTTAAAAATTAATAAATATTTAATTTATTTTTAGATTTTAATTTAATTTAATATATTAACATTTTAATATTTTAAAATATATTTTATTAAATCAAAGTAAATAAAAAATATTTACAAAATTAAAAACAAAAAAATTGAAAAAATAAAAAAGTGATTAATGAATTTTGAAATCGATTAGAGTGTTAATGGATTTCCAAATATGTTAAAGGTTTTATAGAATTTTAAAATTCGTTGAACTTAAAAATTTCGACGTGAAGATTTTCAAAGGATTTCAAACTCTGCAACAAATTTCAAACTCTGTTGAGTATTTTGACAAATTTTAACAAATGAAAAAGAATAAAATAGGGATACAGCGTCAAATAAAAAGTTGAAAAAAAAAAAACATTATTAAGTTGTGAAATTTTTAAAAAATTAGAGATGCAAAAAAAAAAAGGATGTTGATCCCTCCACCTCCCCATTTGTTTCCTCCACCTCCCCAATCTTTTTGAATTTTATTTTAATTACAAAAATATTTTTCTTTTACTTTTTTAACCTTTTTACTTTTTTTAATTTTAATATTATTTATCCTTAACTTAACCCTACTTCACTTTTACTCTATTCAAAACCTCCCACCCTCCAAACTTTTGAGATCCGTTCCTTAAATATGAGATTCGTTTTTCTTCTCTTTTACTCTATTCAAAACCTCCCACCCCCCAAACTTCTGAGATCCGTTCCTCAAATTTAAGATTCTTTTTTCTCCTCCCACCTCTGTCACAGCCTACAAAAACAAAAACAAAGCAAAATTAAAAAAAAAAATCTTTTCTTTTCAAATTACGTCAAGAAAAGCTTAATCTTTCGCTAGAATTTGAACCCAAGTTCTAATATTTTCTGTTTCTGTTATCTGGGTAGGTGGCAAAAGACCAAATACCGTGTAATCAGAATATGAGTTTATGGCTACGGAAGGTTGAACAGGAAACAAGGTAAACTCCCAATGTTGCAGCTTCAATGAAGGGTCTTCTTCCACAAAAGCATGGTTTGTTGGTGGGTTCCGGTGAGTCATGGGAGATAAACTCGACACTGAGTTTGCTTCGCGCACCCGAGTTGACCCGTGTCTCAAACTGAAGCTTATTGGTGACTTCATTGATGGAGCAAGTGGAAGCTTTGAGGGAGAGGAAAAGCAAGGATATTGCAGCACAGTAAACACTTGTTTTGTACTTCAATACTAAAAATACTGAAATTTAATTCATATATAATATAATAAATTGGAAAAAGTTAATTAATATATTTGTTTTTATCAAGATAAAAGTATTTTGATGGTCAGAATTTGTCTTTGTTAATTTAAATATTAGAATTTGGACAAAAAGTAACCGAGAGAAGAGTGTGACTGGAAAAAGAAAAACGGATCTTAAAAACTGGGGTACAGATCTCAAAAATTTTGGAGGTAGAGTTTTGATCAGAATAAAAACAAACAGTAATCAAAAAGTTAATGGGGGAAAAGTAAAAAGTTAATGGAGGAGGTGGAGGGAACAAATGTAAAAGAAAGTTAATGGTTAAAAAAAGTAAAAGGTTAAAAAAGGAAGAAAAAAAATTATTTTGTAATTAAAATAAAATTCAGAAAGTTGGGGAGGTAGAGGTAACAAATGGGGAGGTGGAGGGATCTAACACCCAAAAAAAAAATAGCCATTGGAGAAGCAACGTTGAAACACCCACCTAAAAATATAAAAATATATGAATGATTCTCCCTACACCACATTCTTATCCCTACACCTCCCCATTTATTTTATATTCCAAAAATACTCTTAAGTAAATAATTTTTACTTTTAACATTTAACTTTTTAAGTTTTTTTTTTTCTATTCACTTTTAACTTTCCCTTTTTACTCTTCCACCAGCCTCATCTCACTTCTCCACCCGTAGAGGACACATCAAAATTCTCTCTTTCACTTCTTCATTCCTATACTGATCAACATTCTCTCTTTCCCTTCCTTCTTGTTGTTGTTATGTTGGAATTCATTTTTCATTTTTGGTACTTCTATCCAGTGAAGGTGTGCCTTGTTCGTTTGCGGAGAGTGTATCTTTTGTTCGTTCGCTGTAAACATGCTGTTGGATTTTGTTTAAGTTTGGTTTCCTATATTGAAGAGTAGAGCTGTCAAAATGGGTAACCCCGCTCGACCGGCCCAGCCCACCATGGGTTGGTCACTTAGTGAGCCAACCCAACCTGGCTCATTTATTAGCGAGCTAGAGAAATCTGAACCTGACTTGACCCACCAAAGATTGGTGGATAAATGGGTTGGCTCACTAGACCATTTAATTACAATTTTTTTAAATAAAATAAAATTACAAACTTTCTATATTCAAATTTAAACAAAATTCACTCCCAAAAAATGATGTTAAACTGAAAACAATTCAAAATAATAATAAAAAGTAGTTTAATCTGTAACACAATTTTCCAATTACAAATATATCAAAAGCAGCTTGTTCAAATAATATATACTCAAATTGTTTAAATAAAATGAACAAACTCTGGTTTTCGAAAACCCTTATTTTTGTCATTATAAAGTTTTCGAAAAAAAAAAAAGAAAGATAAGTGAGAAAACCAAAATGTGGAGAAAAGAGAAGAAAAAAGGAAGGGTGTTTTACCTGAAGAATTTCAGTGAAGAAGTGAGAGTGACAGCATCGTAAATAAGAGCAAGTTCAGTGAGAGTGATTTATGAGAGCAAATGTTACTTTTTTGGTATACACAGTGAGTGAAGAGAGTATTTTATTTTTTAGGATTTCATAAATAAAATAATAAATTAAGAAAATAAAATTAGGTAGGTGGGTTGGCGAACCAACCCTGCCCACCACAGGTTCAATCCACATGAGCCGGGTTTAAATGAGTCAGGTTGAAATCTGACCTCCATAAAAAAAATTCAATTTTTTAAAACCCAACTCGGCTGAACCTGCGGTGAGCCGGGTTTGCTCGTAGGTTGTGACCCATTTTGACGGATCTATTGAAGAGGGTGTGAACGAATATGGGATATCTGTCGACGGATATGAGAATCTGTTTAAGGGGAAACAGATATGGGGATTCGTTGACCTTCGGTATTGATTTTTTTTTTATGTTTGTTATTTTTATATTTTGTTATATTTATTTATCTAATCTTATATTTAAAATATATTTATATGTAATTGATTTAATATTTGTAAAAAAATGTATTTTAAAAGAAATAAAAGAAAAATGGTTGAAGGCTTCAACGGAAAAAATGGGGGATCCGTTATGTTCATATCTATTAAGGGGTATGGGTATCCATTGAAGGCCCAACGAATATCCCATTTTCGTTGGGGTGTTGCTCCCTCCACCTCCCCCTTCTTCTTTTACCCCTCACTCCATCTCTTTATTCCTATTTTATCATTGAGCAAAATTTTACTTTTAGGGTTAATATTTTATCATTTCTTCCCAATCCAATCCTCTACGCGCATGCAGCGGCACGCAACCTCTTCATCCTCTTTTACGTTCTACTTCGTGCTGTCATTGTTACTGTTTCATTGTGCGAATTCTTTCTCCTCTCTTTCTTTCATTGTGGTGTGAGAGTGTAGTAAGTGGGAGGTTGCAGGTGGGTATGGAAGGAATTGTTCTAGCGGTGCCAAAGTTTAGTCTCAGTGGTGCTTGAAGGTCTTAGTGGTACTCAAACATGCAAAGGGGTGAAGGTGCACTGCATCGAGGTACGTAATAAACCCTAAATTAATATGGAAACCCTTAAACGGATATGAGCATCCATTAGAGGATGTCAACATCCGTTTAAGGTAAAACGGATGTCAACATCCGTATAAGGTAAAACGAATGTCAACATCCGTTTAAGGTAAAACGGATGTCAACATCCATTTTGCAGTGAAGGGTGTCTTGCAACTCTTTCTTCCACATGCATCATTTGAATGATTCTATTCCAAATTCAGATAATTCCTCTACAACAATAAAAAAGCTCAAGATTAATGCGTAGATAGATGGTAAAAATGGGCAGTGTGTGTTTTAATATAGTCTAAATCATTTGGTTGCATGGGAAATGCCAAAATTACGTTGCATGCATGCTCACGTCTATAATTAAGTTTCAGTTGAAGGTGTCTTTTGGTATTAAAATTTAGGTTTAACAAATTTTGAGTACTTCCAAAATAAATTTCAATGTTCGTACATAAAACATGTAATTATTATTTTAATTTGTTACTTTTCGATTGACAACATTGTAAATATCTTAAGCTTAAATGCTTACTTGGTCCCTATGTTTAATGGTAATTTTCAGTTTAGTACCCGGTTTTAAAAGTGTAAACATTTTATGCCAAAGTTATTAAAATTGTATCAATTAAGTCCATTCCGTTAAATGGACATAAACAAAGTTAACTTCCATCTAACGTGGCAAAGGGATATTCATTTTTTCTTCTCTCTTCTGCTTTTCCCTGCTCTGTCGCAACTTTTTCTCAGTTTTCTATATCTTTATGAATTTTTTTTCTTCTCTCTTCGGTGAGTTACTAGGTTGTGAGAGCATGTGGGTCCATTCCACGTTCTCTTACTCATTCTTCTTCTTCTCTTCTTCCTCTTCCCACCCAGATTTCACTGTCTTGACTCGTTCCCTCTCCCACATCACAACATGCCTTCCACCCTCTTCTCTTTCTTCTTCCTACTTCTCCTTCTTTCTGATGGAAGCAACTCCATGACACACAGAGATGTGCTCCAAGAAGCAGAGAGATGCAACAAAATTAATGAACTGGATGCAAGAAGCTGATGCATGGTAGCTGTTTGATAGAATGTGCGAACGTGTTTTGGATGGATTGTAATGATGAATTCTAGCTCAGACAACTTTCCTAAGGGGAAAGAAGCTAGAGGATGCAAAGCTAAAGCTAGTAAAGTGTTTGAACTTGAAAAAGTTGTATTTCAGTAGCATATCAATACTTTCATTCAAGTTTATTTACAAGAGTTGAAGCTTCTCTTTTATAGATGGAGAAGGCTTCAAGATCTGTGCAATGGAAGCTAACATATTTGCTTATTGAAAACATGATGGAAAGCTAAAGGAAACTTGTGGAGGAAGCTGCCCAGCTAGCTACATGCTTCATATGAACATTTAACATGTGCGGCAATGAAGAAGAGGCTAGCGTGAATGGCTAAGCGCACAAGGGTTTTTGTTTTCTGCTTGGATAAAAAACATATCTACAAAAGATAGCAAAAATGAGTATGATGAAGATGTAAGCAAAGATAAGAATACAAAAGAAAAGTCTTGTATTTTTGAAAAAGATTTTCCTAAAATTAGTCTTGGAAAAATGGAGAAGTCCATATTCCCAAGTTATTTGATTTTTATCTTGAGTTACTTGTTTACACAAGGGTAACATTAACTCAAGTTTTGAATTGCCATATTTTGAAAAGGATTGTAAAGAACATGGAATGGAAATTAATTGAAAAGAAAAATTAAAAATGGAAGAATGCATAACAATTGGAAAAGAAGTAAAGAATGAGAGTTCTTCCCTTTTAGGTTCCATTGTATGGGTAAGAGTAGGGGTTGCCATCAATAGCAAGAGCTCCTTCTCTTTATTTTCCTCTTCTTTCTTCTTTTCCTCCTCACTTTTCTTTTCCTCTTCTTTTCTCTTTCTTTCTTGTCTCTCTTTTTGCTTTCGCTCTTCTTCTTCTCTCTTTCTTTTCTCGTCTTCTCTTCTCTCTCTATCTTCTTTCTCTCTCTTCTCTTCTTCTCTTCTTTGTTCTTCTTGTTTTCTCTCAACATCTAGTCTCTTAACTTTCAACTCAAGTGTCTCAACCTTTAACTCCTTTAGTCTAATTTCAAATTCTAATTCTCTAAGAAGGAAACCATTGTCATTTAAGCTTTCAAGAAATGTTTTCCCATCTTCAATGTAAGCTCTTAGGGATTGTAGGTTTCTCTTAATGGTTGAAAGCATAAACTCTCTTCTCATGCAAGCTTTGAGTTCATTCCAATCATGGATGGGGGATTTTCTACCTATCCTAACAAGATATTACCTTTCATCCCACCACTCTCTTGCATGTATTTCAAATCTAGATGTGTAGAGACTAAGGACATGAGATGTATTATTGCTAGAATGAAAGTATGATTCATGTTTACTTTTTCTAGCAATGAATGAATGCAAGTCATCAATGTCCTTTTCCCAAGCTAGGTATGTCAATGCACCAATATCCTCTCCAAAGAATGGAATATTTGTCCTAGCTTGTTTATATAAGTCATCCTCAATCCTCTCAAATTCATAAAATGAACAAGTTCTTCTTCTAGCTTCATCAAGTTTTCTTTTAATTTCTTTGAAACTAATTGGTTGATGAAGACTAGAAGACCTAGAGGATCTATATGAAGAAGAAGACCTATAGGAATCATAACAAGATATCAAAACTTTTTAGATTTTGTGAAAGATTTCTATAAAGATTCTAAAGGTGAAAAAACCGAATAGCTCCCAAGAAGGAGAGGTGAGTCACAATGGACAAGCTTAGAAACCTTGTCCTTCCTTAGCCAGAGTTTCTCCTGACATTTCTTACCCAAGTTTCAATGTAGAAGTCTTTCAAAACATTTTTGAATGCACTATGAGATGCACCTAGAAACCAAACGAAGGTTTACTATTGTTAAACCCCTGACAAGTGTACCAGATCGTTATCAAGTAATATAAAATGGTAAGTCCAAGTATCGTTTTCCCAAGGGACTTAGTGGCCTAGACATTCGTGTGACTTGATTTTATAAGACTTAAAAGAAGAACAATTTGTAAAGTTGATGCAAAAATAGAATTTAAACATGCAAATGCAAAGTTGAATCAGTTGGCAAAGAAGACTATGAATTAATGGAGTTGTTGGGGTTTACAATTTCATCTTTATCCACTCTCCTATATCTATTATTCTTGTTAAATTTGCTTTATTATCAATGTCATGCAGCTATCTAATCTACTCAAAACCCGATTCCTCGGCGAAGAGAGCCTATTATCAATTACTAGTTCACCATTCCTAGTCTCCCTAAGTAACCAATAACGCATGAAAAATAGAAGTTTAAAGCAATTGGCCATCCTACTCATATTCCTAGGTAGTATTGCTTAACCAAGAGAATTCCTATCAGTTCGAAACTTCCCCATACATTCCCATATCGACAAAATCAAAGATCAATACACCGAATGAGTTAAATGATGCAAGCATGATAATCGGATAAGAAAACTCAAACTATTGATAATACAAGCATATGCAAGCATATGAATAAAACAAGAATTTTGATATAAGAGAGTTTCAAAAGATTATATTGTTCCCCAACAACAATGGGTTTAGTTCACCATAAACATGGTGAAACTAGATTAATTGAATGAAAAAGATGGAAAGATAAACCCTAGATTTGGTGATTCGGAGCTCCCGCATCCAAAAATCGCCTGCAAGGAGTGAAGAATAGCTTTGGACGTCTCTGATTGCCAAAAGATTACTTCTGAAATTGCACTGGGTCTATTTATAGGCCAAAAAAGTAACAAAATTTCGGCCCAAGCCCATTCATTTAGGCGCTCAGCGGTGGCGGTGCTGAACGCTCAGCGGTTCCTGACGCTCAACGGTCTTCGTCTTGGACTCCTAGGGTTAGTTAACGCTGGGCGGTGGTCGCGACACCTCTTTTTCATCTTTTCTTGCCCTTTTTCTGTTCCAAGTCCTTCCTTCTTCATCTTCATCTTTCATATTTCCTAAAATCCTATCAAAACAATGTAAAACCAAGCATAATATCTCTAAAACCACTTTTGACTCTGTTGTTCACTAACTTAAACAAAATGCATGATTTCAAGCTAATTCTAAGTCATAAAGGTTGTGTTTTGATATCAAATTAATGTATAAAAATAACGGTTTTTAGACTGTTATCACAACCCCAAACTTAGAACTTTGTTTGTCCTCAAGCAAACAGAACAAAACTTGACCTTCCACCTATCATCAAAATGGTTCAACACTTTTCAAAACATATCTTTTTACAACAAGTAATAACTCAATTCAGCTTTTAAATGAAATCCAATCAAGATGCAAATATGCTTCAATTCATTCAATTTCATAGATTGCTCACATGAATGACCAATCCACTAAGCACAAATGTAATCATGAAATTCATCAATCCTTTCCAAGCAAAATGTTTCTCTCAATCATTCAAGTGTTTAAGGAGGTCACTCTTCTCTCTACTATCCTCTTGTCACATGCAACAAAATTGACTTTCATCTAATACAACCAACATTCTCACACACTTATGTCATCACAAGGACTTTTTCAAGGCTTATAACTTGGTTGGGCTTAACAAGAAATATTGGTTTTTCAGATCACAAAATCCTTGAGTTAAGAGAGTTATTCAATATTCATAGTTCAAGCACCACTCTCTTTCAACCAATCTACTTATTCCCAACTTTTCCCTTTTTCTTTTGCATTGAGCTTTATCTTTCATGCTTTTCTTTTCTTTTCTATTCTTCTCATGCTTTTATCATTCAACTCATTTTACTCAATGCTTTCTCTTGTGCCTTTCAATTTCCTCAACAACCCCAAAGTTGAACCTTTATCAATACCATCAAATATTTCTCAACACAACTCAAGGTAAAGATTTTTATCAACAAGGTTTTCAAAGTGTCTTAGGCTAAGGTTCAAAAAGGGTAGAAGACATGGTTCTCTTTACTTTGGGCGAAAGTTTGGCTATGTAAGGGCTTTCAAACAATGTGGTATAACTAGGAACTGTAGTGTCTAAATGCAAAGGCAACTGTTCAAGTATATTAATGACGCTTCAAATAAGTTTGTGACAACAATTGGAAGGTGTCCAAATGTTCAACTAGTTAAGAAATATGCTGCAACTCAAAATGGCTTGTCCACTTGCAATTTTTAAGCCAAATTGATGGTTCAAAGGAAAATTTTGTATGTAATCTTGCAAATGACCATTTGAACATTGTAGAAAAGTTTAAATTGATAAAATAAAGGTGTTCAAACAGTCACAATGCACTAAACAACACAGAATCCGAAAATCACCTTTATGGTTGAGAAATATGCAGCAAAATTTGCAAACAGCAACAGAATTTTACAAACACAATGCAAAATATATGCTGGCTGGATCAATCAGACCATAAGAAAATCCTAATTACTAGATCTAGCTGTAGAATATTAGCTAGAGGATGTAAATGAACCTAAAAATACAGTCAATGAAATTTAGCACGGTGCAAAGCTTTGATATCAAGAACAGAGCAATGTTCTCTCGGGAAAACCAATTTTTAAGCAACTCAATCACTCTTTTTTCAAATCTGTGATTGAAATTAGTTGTTATACTTCTAGCAATACTTTTCAACATCAAAGAAACTTGCACAAAGGTTAAGAAGCAAAAATTCTGGTCTGAAACAGATTGTACAAATTAAACCAGAAATGATTTATTATGCAGATTTTGCAACGTGAACTTCTCGGTTAATGCTCTAAATTGCATTGATCAAAGCTAAACAATGCCTCATTGCTTTGTATGATCAAAATTTAGCTAGAAAATGCATTGAACACATAACAAAACGAAAAATATACGCTGAACAAAATCAAAGACTTGATAGAGTTGAAAAACTGCAAAATCTTTACACATGACCGAACAAAACTTGAAAATCAAATTTATGCTGGATTAAACCAAAAACACACAAATTGCACCGATTAAAATGATGAAGAAAAGCTATGGAACAGTGAACGAATGCAAACATTCACAGAAAACACAAAATGAAAATCGAAAATTCAATGAAATAGTAGCACTAGAAGAACAGAACAACATGGAGAAGTCAAAAACGAATTGAAAGAGTGACTTAGCTCATGCAGAACCGCGTGGACGTGTTGGCTCTGATACCAAATGATGGAAGAAACTCCACGAGACAGAGAGGTGGTCCAAGACGTAGAGAGATGGAGCAAAATTGATGAACTAGATGCAAGAAGTTGATGCACGATAGGTGTTCGATGGAATGTGCGAACGTGTTTTGGATGGATTGTAGTGATGAATTCTAGCTTAGACCGCTTTCCTAACGGGAAAGAAGCTAGAGGATGCAAAGCTAAAGCTAGCAAAGTGTTTAAACTTGAAGAAGAAGCTATATTTTAACAGCATATCAATACTTTCATTCAAGTTGATTTACAAGAGATGAAGCTTATCTTTTATAGACGGAGAAGGCTTCAAGATCCGTGCAATGGAAGCTAACATATTTTCTTATTGAAAACGTGATGGAAAGCTAAAGGAAACTTGTGGAGGAAGCTGCCCAACTAGCTACATGCTTCATATGAACAGTGTTTAACATGTGCGGCAATGAAGAAGAGGCTAGCGTGACTGGCTAAGCCCACAAGGGTGTTGGCTGGGCGGTAGGCACCTTCTTCATGTTTCCATTTGGGGAAGTTGCTGCCTTCAATCCGTAGGCCTTCTAAAGTCCTTTTCCTTGGTCTTCTTTGCTCTTTCTTAACTTGGCTAGCTTCTTGAGATGTGTAGGCATAGTTTCCTACTTTTATTTGGACACCTACAAAGCAAAGAAAAGTATTTAGTTTAAGTAGAATCTATCTAAGACTTAGATAAGGAAATAGTTTTGGAAATCTATATTCTACTTCCCTTTCTTTAGTCTTAGTTGTAGTTGTTACTTCTTTGGATGAGAAGTCCCTAAAGGGGTTTCCATCACTTTCCCTACCCTCTCTCACCTCTTCTCTCCCCCTGACAACTACCTCATCAATTGCGACTCCGCCGCCCCCTCCACTCTCGTCGACCACCGCCCCTTCGTTGGGGATCTTGTCGACCACCGCTCTCCCTTCCCTCGCACCGTTTCACTCCGAAACTATAACCCTCTATCCGACTTACTCCCAATCTACCACACCGCTAGGGTTTTCACTAGCCTCGCCAGGTACTCCTTCCCCGTCACCGACAAAGGCACCCACATCGTGCGCCTCCACTTCCACCCCTTCAACTCCTCCAACATAGATCTGGGTCGAGCTCAATTTCATGTCTTGGTCAACGGCCATGTCGTTTTGAGAAACTTTACCTGTTTGGCCAATGGTTCCAGAAACCCTAGGATCGTGGAGTATCTAATATGGGTCAATGCGGATAGCCTCGTGGTAGTGTTTGTGCCCAATAAAGATTTGAAATTGACGTTTGTGAACGCCATTGAGGTGATTTTTGCTCCCAAGGACCTTGTCCCTGAAACGGCACAGTATTTGAGCCCATCAAAAGTAGAAAAATTTGAGGGTTTAAAAAAACAATCTCTTGAGGTTTTGTATAGGGTCACTGTTGGAGGTGTTAAAGTTACCCCTTTTAACGATTCCTTTTGGATTCCTAATGATGGGTTTTTCTGTGATATTGCTGGCATTTCGCTTGGTTTGTTTTATTTCAATGTGTATGTAAATGGGCACATGGCTTACGAAGATTTGGATCTCTCCTATATCACAAACTCGCTGGCTTCACCATTTTACACTGACTTTGTGGTTGATGGAGAGGGAGCTTTGAGTGTTGGTGTAGGTCCCTTGCAGAGAAGCATGTTGTATGTCGTTGATGGTATACTGAATGCAATTGAGGTCATGACATTGAACAATTATTTCAGTAGTCTTAATGGTATACTGTTTGCATTGTGTTGAGTATGTCCATAGTGATTCGTAGGAAGTTACTTGGATCAAGGGAATCTGTGTCGTGGTCAAGGTTGGCCTCAAGTTCATCAGATTATAGCGTTAAGGAAAAAAGGAGAGAGAGAAAAAAAATCATAGATATAGAAAACTGAGAAAAAGCTGCGACAGAGCAGGGAAAAGCAGAAGAGAGAGAAGAAAAAGTGAAAATTCCTTTGCCATGTCAGATGGAGTTAACTCCGTTTATGTCCATTTAACGGAATGGACTCAATTGATATAATTTTAATAACTTTGGGACTCAATGTTTACACTTTTAAAACCGAGTACTAAACTTAAAATTATCATTAAACATAGGGACCAAGTAAGCATTTAAGCCAATATCTTACTAAGATAATTAAATATCAACATTGTCAACTCAAGAATACTAAAATTACTGTAACAACCAAAATAGCGTATTTATTAAATATTGAGTATTAGAAACACTATAGAAAAATTGAAAACCAATTTCAATGGGAACTAATTTTGGAGGTACCAAAAACTTATTTCACTCTAAAATTTAAGGTTGAAGATATGGTTACCACAAGGAAGACCTTGGTAGAGAATGAAATTCTTCGTTCTCATGCTCAGACACTTCTTTGTTGCCACCTCCGCTGGTTGCAACCCCTTTGATTTCAACATTCGTGGTTACTTTGCTAACATGTTCTTTGACAGTTCCAGTTTCATGGTTTTCTTCTGCATCAGAATTGTTGGGCACACATTGTTTATGCAACCATCTATCTATTTCCTAAAGTACATGCATGATGCTTTCTCTGGTAGTGTAACCATGCCTCTCGTGAGGAAGAATGACTAGCCGACAAAGAGCACCATGACCCTTCAGTGCATTGAAAAACTTGTTTGATTGCATAGTAGGACAACGAGTAAGCAGAATGCAATTGGATAACGAAAGATCCCAGGGTTCTTCCTCCAAAATATAAAAACACAACAACAACCAATTAATCGATGACAACATATGAGAATAACCAAGACAAGAATTCCTCTCAATTAAATAAATAGTTTATATAATAATTCAATAACTAAATACAAAATATACTTAATCAAACTAACAAATTAAAAAAAAAACTAAAAACTAAAAAGTAATAATAAACTAAAAACTAAAAAAATTAAAAAAAAAAAAAACATCTAGGTCTGAAACAGATGTCGCATATCTGTTCCGTCACAGGCTCAAACAGATATGTGACATCCGTTCGTGGCCTGTTATCTTCTTTCTCCTCCTCTGCACACACGCACACACAGAGAGATCACAAAGCACACAGAGAATCCAACAGCATCAACCATAGCAAAGACAATATATTGAATACATTTACAAAAATATTTATAATATATCATGCAAATGAAGCAAAGAACAAACTAACCTCTCAGTAGGCCCAAGTCGGGAAGCACCACTGACCACCGCACACACTGCCGTATTGTCTCACTGTTAAATGACCACCGTAAAAACCGTGTACCACTGCACCACGAAACCTAAACAAAGATGGAGAAAGGAAACAAATGAGAAGAGAAATAACGAATGTGAGAGTTGGAGTGGCTAGAACGAATCTGAGAGTTGGAGGGATGAGAACGGATGATCTGAGAGAAAAGAGAGAAATTTAGGATGAGAATATGGAAAGAGAAACCGAGACTTGCAAGGGGGTGGGTCTATGCTTTGAAAATGGGTGAATGAATATGAATAGAAATTTAAGGTTTCACTAATAAATAGGGTTAAAAAGTAAAAAAAAAATTAATTTTGTAATTAAAATTCTTTTATTAAAAGTTGGGAAAGTAAAGGGAACAAAGGTGATGGTGAAAGAAGCAACACCCTTTCCGCTATGGCCTTCGGGTTCTATGTTGTTTTTTTAACCATCGTCTTAAAACTATTTGACAAGGGGATAAATGCAAGGGTAAATAAGGAATATAGTGGTGTAGGGAGAAGAGTGTAGTAGTGTAAGGAGAAGCTCTAATGATATATTTCACTGTTAAAGGTTCTAGATCACAAAAAGTCAGGCTCATTCTAGACATGGGAGTTACTCCCTCCACCTCCACAGAGTACTTCCTGTACCTCCTCATTTCATTTTTACTCTTCAATAAACAGATGTCAACCTTCATTAGAGAAACGAAACGGATCTCAACATTCGTTCTACAAACCGATGTTTTTTCACAGCGTTCTCATGGCCCAACTCTTTCTCGTCAGTCCTTCCCTCCTCCCTCATCTCATCTCTTTTGAACTCTCCCGTCAAGGCACCCAAAACGTTGCCCTTGCATTCCAAAGCCTCATGGACTTCTTAAACTTGAGCATATACTGCGTTAGAAAACTTACGTGGTACAGGATGATTCAACTTTTCTACACATGAAATTTTTTGTTTGAAAAATATCTTGATGTGAGGTGTGTTTCCTCTGCCTATAATGTATAAATACCCTTTTTCTCGTACATGGTCTTAACTAAATTAACTGAGAACAATAGTACTACATGGATTCATTTTTTCCCGAGAAACTTCTGGGTGAGATCTTCTAGGATCAACCGCTTTTGCCCACTGATCAAAATGATGTAGTTCAAAATTCCCAAATCATCAACGCTGAAGCTTTCACTCCAACAACTCAAAGTGCTTTTGTTCAATATAGAGACCTACCCAGAAGAAATAACCCTCTAAACGGGTCAAATTCAGAGAGCATGAGTAAAAGGATGCTTGCGTTCTTGAGAAAAAGTTCCCATGTGGAGAGAAATAACGTAGAAGAGAGTGAAAGAGATCGCAGTTTCAGGAACATGATCAACGAGAGAATGAGAAGACAGAGACAGAGACAATGTTGCTTGGCCCTGCATTCAATTTTACCACACGGAACCAAAGTATACAGATATTGGTTTATATATATTATTACGAATATCTTTTGTCTAATTATATAATATAAATATAGCCATAAACATTTTGAGGATGAAAAATAAAACTAATTGAACTTATTCATAAAGTAATTCTAAGAAAAGTCCAATTTTTCTTCTTCGCGTAAAAGTGATGGAAAGTGGTCGAAACAGAATGTATGTATATATTTTGAAAATTGAATCTCCCCAACACTCGGTATTTCATGTTTTGTGGCAGACGGATAATAATTCCGTAATTCAAGCAGCAGCAAAGGAGATTGTAAGGCTACAAGGATGCAGAAAAAAGCTGCAGAGGAAAAATTGCAAGGTTGAAGGTATTTGTGTGAGGAAGAAAGATGATGGCTCTTTGTTTTCCAGCTTTCCAATGCAGGGAAGAAGCAACTGTTCCAGCTTTTAAAATTCGTACTTTTCATTTTCTATTTAAGAAAATGATGGCTCTTTGTTTTTTTTTTTGGTACCGGATCATTAAACTTTTTGTTTCCTTGTCGTTGTTTGGGATTTTCTTGGGAAAAAGGAAAAAATAATAATTAAGTATAATATAATTAAAGAAAAAAGAAGACAAGAAATGAAAAGACATGAAACGAAAATGGAAAAAAAACAAGAAGTGAAACGGAAATGAAAGAAGAAATGGAATCCGTAAGGGATGGGTGGGGTGTAAGTGCCTAGAAAAAATAAATGAATAAAAATAGAAAAGATAAAATTGAAAATAAAAAAATTTGGAGTGGTGAAGGAAGTATGTGTGGAGGTGGAGGGAGCAACACCCTCCAGACATCTACCCAAGCCCAACCGCGAAGTTTAGGTAGTGGGTTATCTTTTTTGGGGCGTTACTCCCTGCACCTCTACATATTACTTCCTCCATCTCCCCATTTCATTTTTACCCTTTAGATAACGGATATTGACATCCGTTCACGGACGTTGAGATCCGTATAATAAAATCCTTATTTAAACGAAGTGAATGCTTTTCTGCTGCTCATGTGTTTTTTGTTATTTGGTTTTTCCAACCTAATCCTGTAAAACATTGACGAGTGGATGACATTTGATGGAGAGTCTCTCAATCGTCGAGCCATAAGCTCTAGGAAACCTTGTTCCAATGTTTTGACTAATCACTGCAGACATTTGCATAAACAAATTTATGAAGAAATGGGAAAGACACATAGCAGCCACAATCAGAAGAAGAGAGAGAAGGGTACTGCGAAAAGGCCCTGCTCAAGTGGGAGCAAAGATCGAAACTTACAAAATAAGCCATGAGATTCTTGTGGTGGGGGTGATGCCGAGCTTGCTGATACAAGAACCGCACAGGGCCTTCATAGTTCCTTAATTTAAACATAATAACACCAGAATCTTGCTATGATATTCTAGCATCACCATGAAAAGAAAAATAAAGAAAATATTAAACGGATAAATCTTAAAGAAAAAAAAAAATATGCACCGAATCTAAGACTCTGCAATAGATTGATTGTTGGAAAATTTAAAAGAAAAGTTGAATAATGGAGGAAAGTTGGGATGAGAACAACCAGATTTGGAAAAGTGGGTGTTGGGAGAGTTGAG
>NW_014543120.1:350374-364629 GCF_000741045.1 Vigna radiata var. radiata | reverse complement strand
GGGGGTGGGAGGAGGGAGTAACACCCTCTTTTTGTTATACATTCCTAAGATGAATTGCTGATTTTGTAATTTTTTATTTCAAAAACAAGTAAGTTGAAAAGACAAATGAATCTTAATATTTTTTAATTATGATATTTCTATTACTTGACATTTCCTCATTTTGTTGCAATTAAGGGGGCGTGGATATAAACAGGGTCTAAAATGGTAAAAACAATTGTCTCTCAGTAGGCTGTCTTTCCTTATTCACGTCTCAAATTCTTGTATTCTGAACGAGGCCCTGATTGAGTCTTAAATCAAATTACATCAGGTACGGATCTTCTCATTATTTTGTGAGATTCCGATCCTGATGTTTTTGTTGATTTTCCTTCCTTTTCATAATTTTTTAATTGTTGTTTCTTTTTTGTGTTTGATTTAGTGCAGAGACAAAGCAAAGTGGTTAATTCTGTTAGTACGTAGGAAGGTTGACATACGGGGACAGATCTTCAATTCTTTCCAAGGTTTGAACAAATTGTTTACATTTATAGAATATGCTAATTATGGTGTCTGTTCCACCAGATGTGATACTTACAAATGTGCGCAAGTGCCCAGAAAATTATTCTAAAAATACACCTAAATACATAAATGGATGCTATTGATTTTGTTGTTTCAATTTTGTTATTAGTTTCTGTTGATTATCAAAAATTCGATGTATGGATATATATAATCTTCTGCGAGTAAGGAAAAATGTATATTAGCATAGCAAGATCCATTGCAAAGAAAATTTATTGACAGTTAAATCAGAAAAAAAAGAAGTAATCTTTCTCCTGATATATATGAATGACAAAAAAACACCAACTGTTTTTTTCATCATAACATTGAGATAAAAGCGACATGTAAGCAAGAAGAGCAAGTAATAGTACATCTGTTGGGAGGGGATCAAGAATCACAGGCATTCCTACAAAACTTTTTAAATTTCAGTAAATAATATTTTGATTAGTATGATATTATTTTATATTGTTTATTTTGAAATATGTACTGGAAAATATTTTCAATTAGTCTCTACTGAATTAAACTTTTAATTTAATCCTTACATACAAAAAAGAAAAACCATTGAATTGATTTCAATACGAATAAAATAGTCTCTTATGCATTCTTTATTTAATTTGATACGTGTACATGTAATACATTGTTGATTTGATTAGTATCTTCTAGAATTATTAATTATTTTTTTCTATCTTTGTTAAATTCGTGAGTTGTAAATTTTTGTAAGAATTTAATAAAATTTGCAAGTCATCATAAACTCATAAGAATTTGTTTTATATAAAAAAGTATTATAAAAATAATATTTTAATTTAAATAAATTTCAAAAATTATATAATTTTAAATAAACAAATAAAAAAACATGCAACAATAAAAAATAGAGGAGAGGTTACTGCAAAACAAAGCAGAGAGCCTGAGAAATTAAATATGCCAAACAAAGGACCCGAAATCACAAAGCAACCAACATCAGCACTTATTTTGATGTAGGTTTAATACCTATTTTGGTTCCTCTTTTGGGAGGGTTTGTTCAAAGTGGTCTTCCCTTTTTTAAAAAGTTCACTAAAGTCCTAAATTTTGCAAAAACTGTTCAAGTAGGTCCTTTTTGGTTACGGCGTTAACTTTGTTAACGGCAGAGCTACCAGGTGGCTAATATCTGATGATGTGACATTGTTATGTGTTTTAAAAATATAATTAATTGCGACTTTGAATTTAATATAATTAAGATAAAATCAAAATTGAATTTGAAATAATTAATTTGCCATTACGATTTTATGGGGATTTAGGGTTCTTGAAGCACTTTTTCCATCAGAACTTCTCCCTCCTTTGATTTTTAGCTTCCTTGCATCACCTTCGGTTAAATCTCTCGGGCGACAACAACACCTCTGGAACCCGCACCTCAACCGGCTTGACGAGAACGCCACCGCTGCCAGACCCGATGATCGAAGAAACATTGGGCTTGCAATCGACTTGCTCTGTCGCGACGAGCTCCCACCGCCGTACCTCACGCTAGACTCTGACAGCGGGAAGAATCCCCTACGCCTGAAGAACGGTGATTTCATCACTCTGTAATACCGAAACAAAAACACCCTTGGTTTCCCCAAAGAACCAAACGGTGAAGGCCTCTTACTCCAGAAACTATTACTCCCTCTTCGGTATCGTCATGGCGACACAGTGGTGGCTTCCATCACCATCCTCTCCGACGCGACACTCCGCTCAAACCCAAACGAAGAAGATCTCTTCAGCAAAAAATCCCTAAAACAATCATCTGAGTTGACGTTCGCGTGGTTCTGGTTCTGGTTCACCAAACCCTCTGCATTTTGCCGATTTTGGAAAATCTGGGTCCAAGCTGAGCTGATCATAATCCCCAACGCACTTCCCTTTTCTGATCTGGCTTCCTAGAATATAAGATATTTGCATCAAAGTTGTGGTCTTTCATTGTTTTTAAATTCTGGGTATGAGTGAATTGTAGTTCCCTGCCAGAGGTATTGACAATTGTATGGTAGAAAACAAAGTATTTTGAATTTGAGTTTGGGTTTGGAATTTTGTGTCGTGATGTGGAGCATGGATCGGTGTTGTGTTTGTGTTCCATTGTTCGTGTGCTTGGTATTGACCATGGAGCTTGTTGTAGCGTTGATGAAGATGTTGATGTACCCTAATCGGGAATCCAATCGCAATTTCTGAACAAAATCAATTTACTTAATCTATTCCAAATTTATTTTTTAATTTAATCTTAACTATTTTAATTTACATGTCATAATTTTTTATTTTTTTAAAACACATAATAATATCACAACATAAGATATTAATCACTTGGCAGCTCTACCGTTAACAAAGTTAACGCGTTACTAAAAAGAACCTATTTGCAAAATTTTTTTAAAAAAAATAACACTTAAGCCAACTTTTTAAAAATAAGGACCATAGGTATTAAACCCTTCATTTACAAAGGGAGATAGTGCGAAACAGTGCCCGTGACCATCACAAACACAGCAGGGCTGGGCTGACACCATCCATAGCGAATGTGAAACAGTGCGACGAAAGAGGCGAGTGGAAGAGTGCAAAAAATAGTGCGGCCCATTGCAATTGTAAACAGTGCGACTACTGCTGACAGCGAGATGGTGGTCGACGACTGATGGAAATCGCAAGCGACTTAAAGCAAAGCGTTGAGTGAATCGCAGGAGATGAAAGGAAGAAGAAGAACTTCTTATGTGAGCCTAAATAAGGAAACCCTAATCTGGTGAGCCCTAAAAATAAAATCGTTTTACATTAAAAAATATCTTCATCAACTCGCCAAATCGGAAACAAGCTCGCATTTCGATCGAGCCTACCGATTCTACCACTGATCCTACTGATTTTACACCAAATCCGAGTTTGTTTCCGAGTTAACTTGATTTTACACCAAATCCAAGTTTGCTTCCGAGCTCGGAAGCACGTACATTCGTCCATGTAAAGATTGACATGTTGTTAGTCTAATTTAGTTCTCTTGTCTTCTGGATGAAAAAAAGAGTAATTGAAATGATAATTATAATAAAGGTGACTTGTCAGATTTTAACAAATATATTAGCAATGAATAAACTAATTTCATACATCATTGGGTTGTCCTTTACTCTTTCTGATCCTGATAATGGTTATTTCAGTTGTCACGACATGAGGTCCGTGCTTTGCTGAAGAGGTTTTTGCCGGATCTTGTTAAATACCAAATTAGTCAAGGTTCAAGGCCATTCCTTCCTCCTAAATTTTGTTTATTTTCTCCTTAGCTAAATATCGAAACTTATTAACTGTTTGTTAGTTTATAAGGAGAACACCCAATTATTAACATACACTTTTTTTTTTCTCAGGTTGCTGAAACTAAATTTTAGTTGTATTATCCTTCCACAAGTTTTCTGATACTTTATAGATCTTGTTTAATATGAAAACCTCTTTAGGTTTTATTCATATATACCAAAATTCTAAACTGCACCATTATCCACTCATTTTAAAATTAAATCCATTTGTCCAATGGACATATACAAGTCTAACAGTTCTTAATATTGTAAATTCTTAATATTAAAAGCTTTAGAATTTATACGACGCGTTTTATCAAGTTTGGTCAAAAGTCCAGTTAGAAAAATGAAATGAGAGGTTATAAGATGTGAAAACATGGTGTGTTCTTGATCCAATGTGGAGACCAGTTATGACTACTATGCCTTCCGTAACTTCTTAGCAATAACCAATTCAAGGGTGGCTGGTCACATTATGTTTTTGGGTTTTGAGCTTTTTAGTGATTATTTGACATTGGATTTGTCAGGATCTTGAAACCTTTTGTGAAGAACATACTATAAAATGTTTTTTGAATTTGGCCAAAGTTGTTGGAATTCATTTAATTGTTGTACTATGTTTGTTTTGGTTTTGGAAGGTTTCATATAACATGATTGTATGGTGGTGGAATATGGGTATCAGTTCCTTATAGGAGCATGCAATCCTTAATTAAATATTGCCTAAGATGTATAATTAGGTTTTGGTCCTTTTGTACAGGTGGGGGGAATTGCTTCTAATCATATTTAATGCTGATTGTTTTCAACATTAGAAATAGATTATGCCACTTTTCAGTGTTGGTATTCTTCTTCTGAAGAGCAAAATCAGGTTGTAGATTTACAATTTTACTCTAACAAAATTAGAAAGTGAGGCTTGGATCATACCACCAAACTTATCAATAGCTAATCATACTGTCAATTGTTTTCTTAATATTAAAATGTGCAAATAAGCTATTTGCGGCACATCAGAGGGGAAGGGAATCGAACATGCAGTCGATGGATCACTGATTCAACGGAATATTCATTTTTAGATTTAATTGGGTTTCTCTTTGGATTGTGTTTTACTTTTTCATTCCCCCTTTATTTGGGACACCGACAGGGACCCTGATCCTTTTTAGTTGGATTGTTGTAGCACTTTGTGACATGGGACAGCGACTGGGTACATTACGCTAAAATCATACAAAAAAAAACTTGAGGACATATAAGTTTGTCAAACTAAATTTGATTATTAAGCATTGACATTATTTCATATTCTAAGTTGAATGCAGGTTGAAGGAGAATAAACAGGAACATAAAAACCACAAAATTAGTATTTTTGTCTCTCCAATCTCTTGAACTGTCAGAGAACAGTCATGGACAGACGCACGAACACCACCAGACCAGTAGCGATGTCTTCCTCTTCCATCACTGCCACCACCACCATAACAATTCAAAACTCTGAGCCATCAACCTCTTCATCTCAGCACCAACAACAGCAACCTGAAGAAGTACTTTTCCTCCCCCTCAATCGCAAGAAGAAAAAGGTCAGTTGGAAAGAGGGCACTGTAGACAATGAGTTTATGCAGAAGAAGAGTTCCAAGAAATGCTGTATCTTCCATAAAGAGAGGCCCTTTGATGAAGATGACAGCGATGAAGAAGAACATCACTCTGATAAATGCCCTCACGATAGTGGGTTTGGCTGTAAGAATCATGATGAAGCTGGCCCAAGTAGCTAGAGAATTGATTCAGCTGAGCGGTGATTAATGAAAGCTAAAGAATATATTTGTAGAGTAACTGGTGAAATCGTAGAACTTAGCTTTGCAACTCAATAATTATTTGATTTCGGTTGCAATTATAAGATTAAGACATTGCAACTAGACGATGTACAGTTTAAATTTGATTGTCACAGATTCCCTACTTTAGTAGTGAAAAAGAGTTTCACTAGTTTTTGTCACAAAAAGAAAATTCGTTCTTTTGGTTTGATCCTTTGGTCTTCTCTACTGTACATAAGTAAACCAGCCCCCAATATGTCGTGGAATAGCTTACAAATTCACTCAAAATCAACTACAACACAGACACAGAAAACAGAGTACTGTGCAAGCGCCGGAAAGGATAAAAGGTAAAAAGTGAGGATACATAAAGAAAAAGCATACACACAAGAATTAACGTGATTTGAATGAAATATTATTGATGAAGAAAGTTTACTAAATCAGAGATTACAATCGTAAGTTTCTCTCTCATGGCAAATTTCTCACTTGAGATAACGCAAATGTTACAACTCATAGTTAACCTAATACAAAGTGTACAAGGTCCTATATATATATATACATGGATTATGTTATAAAGATAAAACATGAGATACATAAACTCAAATCCGAAGACAGGGCATGAACAATGCTTCTAACACAGAAGCTTAGTAGCCACTAGATGATACACCCATCAGACGATTCAACCAAATTGAACATGATATATACTGGATGATACAAGACTAATAATCTTATCTTCACTTACTACATGTATCATCTACTGCATGTAATTTTTGAATCATTTAACTATGACAGTCATCTAGGAACCTCTTAGACAAGATCATATTGAGTTAAATCTTCACAATCTGTGTGTGTTTTTATCATACTATTTTAGTTTATTAAGTTAAAATTTAATTGCTATCATTCTTATTATTTTATGGATCGCGATATATTAACAACGCGAATTTGACAACGCCACGTGTCAGCATTGTATTGGTCCATTTTTTTTATTAAAAAAATATTTGAAAAGGGACACTTTTTGTTATTCCGAAAACACCCTCGTTCCTTTTCAGCACTCTTTCTCCTTGGAAAGTCTCTCTCTTCATTTTAGGTTTTCGTTTTGCTTTGAAGTTCTCTCTCTCCATTTCAGATTCTCCTTCTCTGTCTCCAGTTTTTGAAGGCGTTGAAGTGATGATTGAGCAATCTCTGTGGATCTTGAGGAATTTCCTTCGTCGTTGGGTTTCTCTCTTAAGTTCGAGATTACGCTTGTCTCGTTGGCTGTCGATTTCGTCAAAGTTCTTACCTTTTTTGTGCCATCGGTTTGTCAAGTTACATTGGTTTTTCAAACAAGGTATGAACTTTATCTTTGTCCCGTATTCGTATTTGGGTTATGGGTTTTGACATTTGGTGGTCATTTTTCTTTTTTTTTGGTTTTGGGGGGTTTTTGAGTTTTGTTGGTTATTTGTAGCAAAAAATATTATTTTTTTATTTTATTTTACAGTTGTTTGTTTGTTATTCATTGAGAATGAAGTTTGTTGCTGGTTTGTCCGTTAGCGCTTTGGCTGCTAAAGTCGCCGAAAAGAATGACGATGATGGTGGCAACAAGGATGAGCTCGTGCAGAGGTGGAGATGTTGTTGATGATTTCGCATCGGTCGACGACTTCCATGTCGTCGTGCGTTTTGATGGCGTTGGCTCTGTTGCGAGTGATGATGATAGGGGGTTTGGGGTTATTCTTTGATGTGGCGAGTCTTCCGTGAGGTCTTCTTGAAACCCTTTTATTACCAGTATTTTATTTTTTATCTTGTCTTTTTCTACAATGTTTGATATAATTATGTTAATAAATTGGTTTCTTGAAACGATATTTGATGAATGGCAAACAAGATTTCTAATTTTTTTACTCTCATCAGGGAATAGTCCGAGGAAAGTTGCATCAATTGCGTCGGTGCTTTGAGGTCCTTGCTCATCTTCATCATTTGTTATTGTGTTTAATTGTATTTTGTTCCATTTCTTATTTTCCATTAATGGGTATTAGAAGTTTACTTGACTTAAGTGTGATTTCAAGTCCAATTTGCAGTAGCGAGGGACTTGAGGCCTGATCGACCTGGGAATATGATCCAGACTCTCTCTAGCTAGTAATATCTCTTTTTCAATTGGGGGTTTGAATAATTTGTAATCATGTGGATGTTATTTATTAAGTCAATTACTAATTCTTGGAAAAATCATGTGAAATTTTAAATTTCTATGTTTAATATTAAGCTTGTTTGTGATGATGGATGACTTGAATATCAATAGAACTTGATTCAACACTTAAAGCTTTGAATTTTTGGACTATGATCACGGTATAAAATTCTCAAAGTGTGGGAGACATGGGAGGAATGCAAATGTGCAAATTAGATATCTAGTTAAGTCATAAGTGGGTGCAACTAAAACTATTTTGAAGCATAGAATTATTTTTTATCATCATGACTTGTTTTTTGATTTTTTTGTTTTTTGTTTTCCTTTGTAATGGTATTATCTTATAAACAGAAAATAGATTAGGGGAATCTCTACTCCAGATATCAGAGATAGTAAATCTTTTCAAAAGTATCAATCATATTTTAAAAGATTTTGATTTTAATTTGATTGTACTTATATTTCTAAGATTCTCATTAATAAGCTGAAGTAAAGGTGAGTTCCCTGTTATTTGGTTGATACAATATGCTAAGGTATTAGTTTATATATATATTCTTTTTTTTTATTAGATATTAAACCCAAAACAATTGTTGAAAAATTGAAAAACAAAACACATTTAAAATTGAAAGATTTTTTCTTTAAAAATAATTTCAAGAAGAGCGTAACTTTAAAAGTAGTTAGATAAACACTATTTAAGAAAGAAACTAAGTTTTAATGTAGAGATAAGTATGAAAGTTATTATATTATTAATTACAGTATAGCATAATAAACTTACTATTTATACAAATTATAATTAATTAAAAAAGTATATACGCAAAAGTTTATATGTAACACTTTTATTTGATATGAAAATTTCATTGTTAAGGTTGCATAAGCTGGTTGATAATTGTCAGCATTCTACAACATAATGTGATATAATGTGATATGATTGATGCACTGGAACGTGGTTTTTGTGATTTGACAAAAGCGGAGCAAGACAAAAGAAGTGTTGTAATTAGAGCTCAGGTGATCACAAGTTATTAATGCTTAGATTAGATAAAATTATTGTTTTCACGCTCAGAAGAAGTTGCTTCAATTTTTTTTATATTTCTAATACAAGGTAACTCCTGTAATCCAATCCCCCAAGAAAAAAAAAATACACAAGGAAACAATTGAGCGACTATATATTATGGAAAATGTTATATTCTGGATAAACTGCCATTATTCGGATTAAGTTTTAGTAATAAATGATTCGTTCATAAATCTCCCTGTCAAGTTTAAGTGTGTTTAAATTTATTGTATATAGTTTGCTATTGATATTTGTCCTTATTGGACTACTTTTTGTTTCATAAGTATTCAGTTCTACTTGACTTTTGTTACGAATCTTTAATGAACAGGTGAAGCAAAAAGTGTCCAACTAATTGGACAGTAGTTATTGCCAACAATCAAGCATTTATCACATTTATCACATATCCACTGGTAATTGATTACAGCCTTCATATAATCGTTTTGGGTTTTGGGGTTTTTGGGTACTTGATAAAAGAAAGCTCTCTTTTGTTTGTTCAAGGTCTCACCTTTATGGTTTGATTATGTATATTGTATTGCGCGAAATGGAATTGTCCGGTGAGAGCAAGGTATATGCCATATGACCTTTGGTTTTCCCCTATCTCGTTTCGGTTTTTGCCCTTTCCTTTATTGTTAGAATTTCCTTTTATGGTTTTATACAATTGTAATTTTTGTTAAATTTCAGTTCATTGATGATCTTGGTGCATCAAGCAAAGAAATTTGTTACTTCTCTGTAAAAGCATCAGCTAGTACAATTAGAGAGGATTTGAAGGGAAAAAAATAACCAACACGTCAAAAATAACCCTATGAAGGAATGACGACGAAAGTGTTACAAGAATAAAGCTTATAGAACCCCGTACATTGGACATAGTCCAAAACATGAGTGAATTTTGTATATAGTGATTATTGGCAGTAGTAGATCAATGTAGACAGATGTAAATGTAATTGTATTGTAATCAATATTTTGAATGTTAATAAAGATATAGGTGTTAACGGATTGGCAAGCGTACCAAATCGTATCAAGTAATAATAAATGGTAAGTCCAAGTATCGTTTTCCCAAGAGACTCGAAAGGCCTTATCGTTTGTGTGAATTAAGATCGTAAGACTTGAAAATAAAAATTAATTAATTGGGTATGAGAAGAAAATATAAACATGTAAAAGAGATTGATTCAATTGACGAGAAGAAAACAATGGGTGAATGGAGTTGTTGGGGGTTTACAATTTCATCTTATCCGCTCTCTCTTATTTACTCCTCTTGATTTATTTGCTTGATTAACTAATTGTTATGCAACTTTCTTAGCCTACCCTTAACCCGATCCCTCAGTGAAAAGAGCCTATTACTAATTACTGGCTTGCTATCCCTAGCCTCCCTTAGTAATTAATAAAGCATTATAGAGCAGAAGTGAAAAACAATTGATCGTCCTACCCGTATCCCTAGGTGGTATTGCTTAATCAAGGAATTACTCACCAGTTCATGACATTACTGTACGTCCCCGTATCAATAAAGACAAAGAACAGTTATCGAATGAGTTAAACGATAAAAGCATTAAGCACAGATGAGAACCCAACAATTAATAATCAAAGCATATGGAAACCATATAAATAAACCAGAGTTTCAATAGAAGAGAGTATCAAAATATTACATTGTTTCCCCCAACAACAATAGGGTTTAGTTCAGCATTGTCATGGCGAATCTAGATGAAAAATGGAATGAAGAATGGAAAAGCAAACCCTAGAAAAGATGAAAAGGAGCCTAAGCATCCAAGAAATCCTCTCCAGAGAGTGAAAATTAGGTCTGGCCGCCCCCTTTTGTCAAAAGAATACATCTAAACTCGCACTAGGGCTATTTATAACCAAGAAAAGTAACAAAATTCAAGCCCAGGCCGATCAGCGAACCGCCTGACGCCAAAAATGGCTGCCCGGCGGTTTGCCTCAAGCCGCAGAACTGCCCGGCACCAAAAATAGCCGCCCGGCGCTCCGGTCAACCGCCCGACGCCTCGGTCAACCGCCCAGTGGTTTGGTCAACTTTTTCTTGTTGATTGGTTGACTTTTCTGGTTGACTGGTTGACTTTTCTGCATTCTAGTTGACTTTTCTGCACTGCAACCGTTTGATCTTCAACCTTTCTTTCCTTTTCTTGAGTCTAAGACCTTCATCTTCAACTTCATTCTTCACTTTCTCAAAAATGCTACAAAACAATGCAAAAGAAGCATAATATCGCTAAAAATAGGTTTTGACTCTCTACAGACTCATTTATTGAGTTTTGCTAGATTCTAAACTCATTCTAAGCAGTAAAGGGAGTAATTTGGTCTAAAATGACATATGAAAATAACTGTTTTTCAACCTTCATCACCACCCCAAACTTAGAACTTTGCTTGTCCTCAAGCAAACAAAACAAAACAGTAAACAAAACAAAGCTTGACTTTCTACAATTTCATCCAATGGTTCAACAATCCTAAAGTACATGACGAGAACTACTCAATTTCATATCGTCAATGAAAGTTAAATCAAGATGCATGCATTTTACACATTCTTCAACAGATGCTACACATTATGAATAACTAATCCACTAAGCAAAAATGCAATCATGAAATTTAGCAATTCTCACCAAGCAAGTGTTTCACTCAATCACTCAAGTGTTTAGGGTGGCACTCCAACTCTTTATCATTCACAAGTCACATGAAATAAATTTGCCATTCATCTCAAACAATCAAAATCCTCACATGCAATTGCCATCAAAAGGACTTTTCCAAAGCTTATAATGAGGCTAGGCTAGCAAGAAAAATGGGTTTTTCTGGAATGCAAAATCCTTGAGTTAGGAGAGAGCTACCATAATATTCAACAATTAAACGCAACTCCCTTCCTCCCCAATCTCACTTATTTCCCAACTTCTTCCCTTTTCTTTTGCATTGAGCTCATCTTCATGTTTTTCTTCTTTTCTTTTCTTTTTCTCATGTATTTTTCTTTTTCAACATTTGAGCTCAATGTTTTTCAATTGCTTTTCTATCTTCCCTCATACAACCCCAAACTTGAACCTTTTCAACACATACAATTAAGCTCAAACCAACTCAAGGTAAAGAATTTCAAGACACGGGTTTACATCCTGTTTAAGGCTAAGGTTCAAAAAGGGTATAATACTTTGAGCACTTTTAGGTGAAAGTTTGGCTAGAGAAGGGTTTTAAAAAATGGCCTTTATCATATGACATTCACATGCAATTCAATCAATCATCAAGATTCAAGCAATATCATTTATGTTTTCCTGTGAACAACACATTCAACAATAAAAACTCTGGAGCTCAATACCTCACACAACATGCTTTCTCACACAATATTCATTCATACACCCTGCTTAGCATCATAACCACAATCATAATTCATCACACATCTGTTTCACTGGCTATCAACATGCAACACTACTCAATTATCAATCACATCAAATCATCATCAAATAGCCTCATCATGCAAATTATTCAGTCAAACATCTTCAGAAAAGTATTCAAGCCAAGCATACACACTGAAATTAAAATTCAACCTATTCTAGGAATTTAAAAATGCAAAAGTAAAAGAGAGAAAACTAGGTTGCCTCCTAGTAGCGCTTGTTTAACGTCACGAACCTGACCCAAACCTGTTTAGCATTTGTCAGTAAGTGCAATTCCTTCCAACACCCATCAGTAGGTGTGCCTTCCTGGAATCCTTCAGTAGATAGAAAAAATTAGCATCCCTCAGCAGATGTTACCCAAAAATTGTTCAAATAACCAAATAATTACAAGTTTTTAAAAAATAAACCTAGACTACAAATGAAAAATAAAATAAAAAATAAAAAAAATGTTTTACAACAATTGGGATGACCCCAACAAACACCCATCGGTAGGTGTTGATATTCTTCTCGCTTGATATTCTTTTCTTTTTCTTCTTCCTACTGAATTCCTTCCTAAAGTTGAGAACACCAAGCACATGTTTCCATGTCTCAACCATAGGAACCTTAATCTCCAATTTCTTGAAGATCTCCATAAAGCACTTGAACCTATTTTCCTTCCTATGATTTTTCTTCTGATAAGGAAAGGGTTTTTGCATATGATCTTTTCTTCCTTCCTCTCGTCCTCTTTTTCTCACTCTCCCCCCTCAACTTTCTCTTTTTCTTTCTTTTTATTTTCTTCTTTATTTTTGCACATTTTCTATTTTTCTTTTTTCTTTCAACCACTTGAATGATAAAGCTCCCTGGATCTTGTAATTTAGGAGGTAATGTTCTTTGTATGACTGCACTGTAATTTCCTTGCACCTCAATAGTTTCCTTCTCAATATACTTCCTTTCTTTCATGAGAAGTTCTTTCAAAAATTTCGCATCTGATGGTATTTGCTGAAGTGCCTCAGAGAATGGTATAGTTATTTTCAATTTCTTGTGAATCTCCATAAAACGCTCCAACTGCTTTTCTTTTTCCCTCCTAGAATATGTCTTTGGATAGGGCAAGGGTTTTTCATACTCCCTCTCTTTCAATTGTACAACCTCTTCTTCTATCTTTTCTTCATCTATCTTCTCCTCAACAACAACCTTTTCTGTTTCTATCTCTTCTATCTTTTTCACATCTCTCTCCACCTTCTCCTTATCAACAACCTCATCAATTTGTGTCTCCAAATTCCTGAAGGTAACTTCGTAGCTCTTGGGATCACACCTCTCCAGAAATTTGTCAAATTTTTCATTCAAGCTTTTGACTTGTTCCGTCACAACAACTGTTTGTTGACAAAGTTGTTGATCATACTCCCACGTTTCAATTGGTGAAGAGCATTGTTGCTGCCACTGATAATGTTGCCTCTCCTCCATGCTTCTATGAGAAGAAAATCTTGTATACATGTCTTGTGGAAAGAATTCATCATTCTTTATATCCTCCTTTATGCCTTTGACATGGTATGGTTCAAAATTCATAATCCTCTGAAAAATTTCATCAGATTCTGCACTTCTTTCTATAGGCATGAAATGAGGCTCAACACCTTGTCCATATCGACTTTGATCCATGTATGAGTGGGGTTCCCACCGGTGGTTGAAATTATTTTGGTAGAATTGAGTGCCCATATAATCAAATTGTCCAAACTGCATTCTGCAAACATTAGGCACAAAACCCTAGAAAACATTTATTAGAACAAAAATGAAAATAAACATGCAAATCAAGTCAAACTCAGCCAATCCACATTATTTGAAAAAGTTAAACCTCGAGTCCCCGGCAACGGCACAAAAAACTTGTTAATGGATTGGCAAGCGTACCAAATCGTATCAAGTAATAATAAATGGTACGTCCAAGTATCGTTTTCCCAAGAGACTCGAAAGACCTTATCGTTTGTGTGAATTAAGATCATAAGACTTGAAAATAAAAATTAATTAATTGGGTATGAGAACAAAATATAAACATGCAAAAGAGATTGATTCAATTGACGAGAAGAAAACAATGGATGAATGGAGTTGTTGGGTGTTTACAATTATCCGCTCTCCCTTATTTACTCCTCTTGATTTATT